>NC_060268.1:104063055-104216912 GCF_021613505.1 Equus quagga | reverse complement strand
GGGGCCCCGCGGGCGGGCGGGGCCGCGGCGCGGGGCCGCCGAGGCTCGGGCTCGGGGATCGGGGCTCGGCCTGGCCGGGAGGCCCGCCACCTTGGGCCGCCCCTCCCCGGCCGCAGCGGGCGCGGGGCTCGCGTCCCCGGGCGGAGCGGAGCGGAGCTCAGCGGCGGCCCCAGGCTCCCCGAGGGCGCGGGCGCGCTTCCCCGCTGCCGGGCTCCCGGCTCCGCGGGGGCGCGCACACAGCCCGGGTTCTTCCAGGCCGGGCCGCGGGGTGAAGGTTTCAGCGGGAGCGCGCCGGCCCCCGGGGTCGCTTGCTTTTCTTTTTCCTCCCCAGCTGTCAGGACCGACGACTGTTGGCAGGTCTGCCTGGGCAGCACCTTCTCTAGAACTCTCTTCGGAGAGCCCCTCGGAAGGGACTGGCCTTGCCCCTTGCTCGTGGGCGTTTGGGATGCCCAGGCCTCGTGAGATGGGGGTACCCACGGCTGGGGGAGCCGGGCCCTGACAGAGCGCCCCGCCTCCGGGGCAGCCCCTGCTCACGCTGCCGGCTTACATTTGGGGTTTCTGCTCTCCCTTCTTAGTTGCTGAAGAAGTTT
Organism: Equus quagga; assembly: GCF_021613505.1. Lineage (NCBI taxonomy): Eukaryota > Metazoa > Chordata > Mammalia > Perissodactyla > Equidae > Equus > Equus quagga. Next base: position 104,216,322 of record NC_060268.1, on the reverse strand, counting down.
CTCTCTTTATTCCCCAGGGGGCTACCTGCCTGCCTCGGGGCTGGAAGGGGCCATGCTGGCTAGAATAATAGTAATAATAAGTATAGCAGTGGTTCTCCCGTTTCCTGGGTGCCCGCTGGGTGCCAGGTGCGGTGCTCGGTGTTATCTCATTTAATCACAACAACGCTTCAAAATCATAATGACAGGAGCAAATATTTATCTGTCCAGGTGCTTTGCAAACATTAATGCAAACTTGCCAGTAACCTCTGAGGGAGGTGATGTTATTACCCCCATTTTATAGATGAGGAAACTGAGGCACAGGCTGGTGAATTGACTTGCCTTGAGTCACAAGGCTTGTGAGTGGTGGAGTGGGGATTTGAACCCCAGGAAGCCTGGCTCTGGACTCTGTGCTTCAACTGGCTAAATTGTGTTGCCATTGTTTTGTCAGTAAGGGAGCTGCTGCTCCGAGTTAAGTAATTTTCTGAGGGTGACCCAGCGACCGAGTGGTGGAGCTGGCAGAGGGCCGAGTGTGAGGAGGAGTGACTTGAATCACAGTGGGAAGAAATTCACCCATTGTTCCCCGGCTACCAGTGTGGTGGGGCTTCCAGGGACCCTGAAATCGGTGTGGGACATGTTCTTTTCTCAGTTGTCACCGGCTTTGCTGACAATGACTGGAGGTTTAACTGGGATGGTTGGGCCAGGCCAGCTCTGGTGGCCTTCGTGGAGTAGCCAGCAGCCATCAGGATGCCTGGGGCACAGGGGTCTTCCTCCCCCAGGCTCCAGGACCACCTTCCTAATCGCAGGTGCTGCCAGAGAGGGCACCCCCCCCACAAGAGTGGCTTCTTGGGGTTCGAGGACATTCTTGTATTTGCAGGAGAACTTAGAAGCCTCGAGAGCTGGAGTTCGGGGTCCTTTATTGTCTGGCCTGGCTGTGCCCAAGGTCACTCCTTGGATAATGATGACAGCTTCTGCTTGTGCAGGACTCACCGTGTGCCACCCACTCTTCTAAGCGTTTCGCCCACGATTCCTTGTCACGATTCCCCAGGGGAGGGCCTGGGAGAGGCGCTTTATCCATAAACCTGGATTCAACCCCTACACTTTTCTACCCCTTTATTTTGGAGCCGAGCACAACCTTAGCAGTCACGTGGTTCCACCTCTCATTTTACAGAAAAGGAAACTGAGGGTCAAAATAGTTCATAAAAGACAAGCTGTGGTCCCGAGTGGTGGTCGATGGTTGACTTTGAAGCCAGGTTGCCTCTAGGTTCTGATTCCAGCCTATAGGTTCTGAATGAGCCGGAAGAAGTGGCTTAGGCTCTCTGTCTCACTTCTCTGGTCTGTAAAATGGGGATAAACATAGTGTGACGATAAACTGAGAAAATACATCTCAAGTATCTTGAGCAGTGCTTGGCACAGGGCTCACGCCCAGCAAATGTTTGCCTTTATCGTTGGCCGAGCCTGCGTGTTTGTCCTGGATGCGTGATGGGCTTAACAGGAATGCATCACCCTACGGGCTAGGTCTGGGTGCACCTCTGCTTGGTGCTCAGAAAATGCTGGCTCCTGTGCCATTGGTTTTTAAGTAAGACAATTGTGTTTCTTTCAGAGATTTATTTGTCATGAATTCGGACTCTCCTTTTAATGAGAATGAGATTGTCACTGCAAAATGGCACAGACAATTTACATTTCTTATAAATGTAGAGCCTTCTGGCTCCCTGAAGTGAGTGGGGGCAGTTTCCTCGGGACAGAGAGGGAGTCTGGGGCACAGAGCCACTAGCACATCACCGGCCAGGGCGGGACAGAGGGAGCCCGGCCATGCCCACCTCTGCGTCTCAGGCAAGGCAGGTGTCTTGTGTCTCTTAGACGTTCTGTACTCTCCTGCACCTGGAAGTTTCATCCTCCCCCTCACGAAGGGTACTCGAAGGAGAGGTCGTGGATTAGATGAGTAGGATGTGTACTATCCAGCTACACGGATTTTAGGCTGTTTTCAGAGCTGTGTTAGTCCCTTTCATGACATTATCCAGATGGGAACAAGAGGGTTAGACCCCATAAATCTTACCCACAGGAATATAATGTTCATTCTCAGGCTGAACCAGCTATCTAATTTGTGGAACCCAGTGCAAAATGAAATGTGGGGCCCCTTATTCAAAAATGATTAAAATTTCAAGGGAGTGGCAGCCGAAGTGAAACCAAGTGGGGGGCCTCTCCAAGTGTAGGGCTGTGTGACTGCAGATCAGACCCCCAAGAAGCCGCCCCCTGCTCACAGGTGGCGTGTGTGTCACTTTCTGCTGCCCCACCTGCCCGGCTCTCAGGCATGCACACCTTTTTATGAGTATTTTAAGGGTGTTTTCTCATTGGAGGCTTACACTCACCACACAAGTCATCATCTTCCCATTTTTCAGATGAGGAAACTGAGGCTCTGAGAGCCTCACACCTAACAGAAGCAGGTTTCCAACCCAGTTTTGTCAAAGGCCAACCCCTGGCTCTCCGCCCAGCCCCACCAAGCCACTGGAAGGCAGGGCGTCCCGGTGCCCAGCCCACACGGGACAGCTGGGGCTACCAAGTACCAGAGGATGTGCTGGTGCAAGAAATAAGGTTCCCAGAGCAGGAGTCCCGCCCCTCTGTTGGGTCCATCTCTTCCCTGCCCATGTTGTCATATTCCTCCTTTAAAAATTGGTCTTCGAGGTCCTGACTGAGGTGGAAGGTCCCCTCCTATGCTCCATCTGCAGACCCGGGTGGGTGGCTGCCTGGGCCACGGTGCAGAGCACTGTTCTATTTCCAGCCTCCACCAGGTGCCTCCTGCCTCAGGCTCTTTGCATAGGTGGGACCCTCTCCCAGGAGCATCATTCCTCGCTTCTGCCCTGAATTTTATTTCATTAACTCTAGCTCAGCCTTCAGCTCATGGTGTTTCTTTCCTCCCTGACCCCGCAGACTAGATCAGGATCCTGCCCTGATTTTCATACACCCTGCACCTTTTCTCTGTAGCATGTGGCACTGTTGGTAGTCCCTTACTCCTGTGTCTTTTTCCTGATGACTGGCTGCCTTATGCACTGGCCTCAGAGCTCCACGAGGTTAGGAGTGCCATCTTCACACTGTGCCAGCACATGGCTGTTGCTCAGAAATTATCTGTTGAGTGATTAAGTGATCAAAGCTAAGCTGAACACAGACTGGAGGAAGCAGGAACTCTGGGTGGCAAGGCAAGAAATTAACTTCTTCTCTGGGCCAGGGTGACTTCAACAAGTCTCCCTTGTAGGCCAGGAGAGGGGCGACTCTACCCTGCCTGGGGCTGCTCCTTGCCTGGTGTAGGAGGGTCTCGTGACGCCCACCCTCCCCTGTCTTGTGTCTGGCTTGGCCCCTGGGTGCCCAGCTTGCCCCGCTGCCCTGCAGGGTGTGTGCTGGGTCGTTCAGACTGACTGAGATGCAGAAGGGAAGGCCTGGACTCCCACAGACACTGCCCTCTGGGCACCTGCCTCCAAATGCTGGTGTAGTCCTGGCTTCCGCCGTCCTGACCCCATTGCTATTTTCTCTACTGAGCCGTAGGGGGCCTGATGACTGCAGTGGGCAGAAGCAGAGTGATGGTCTCTCCCAGTGTGTAATTAAACATCCAGCTCAGCTAACATTGGCCAGGCTCTGGGTCCTCTCCCTGTGTTTTCTCTGCTCCCTCTGGCGATGCCACTTCTCACGGCTGCACCCATACGAGTTGCGTTTGCTAGGTCTAAGGTAGCCATCTTCAGTGTCAGGGGCAGGCGTTACCGGGAAACCTGGCTTCCTGAGAAAGCCTATCGCAAGCACGAGGGGGACCCCCACGACCTGAGAGCCTGTGTCTGCTAGCAGAGCTTTAAGATTCTGAGGGGCCCTTGAGCATCGCCATTTCAAACCCTCGTGTTGAAAGTGGGTGTCAACATCTGGGTCGGTGGCAGATGTAGGGCCGAAATGAGCCTTCCTGTGAACAAGGTTGAATCGCTTTGCTAGAGTTGTCGTAACGAAGTGCCACAGACTGGATGGCTTAAAGAACAGAAATTTATTTCTCACAGTCCTGGAGGCCGGAAGTCTGAGATCAAGGTGTCAACCGGGTTGGTTTCTTCTGGGTCCTCTCCTTGGTTTGTAGATGGCCGTCTCCTCCCTGTGTCCTCACATGGTCATCCCTCCGTGTGTCTGTGTCCTGATCTCTTCTTATAAGGACACCAGTCATATTGGCTTGGATCCATCCTTATGGCCTCATTTTAACTTAGTCACCTCTTTGAAGGCACTATCTCTAAATACAGTCACATTCTGAGTCCCAGGGGTCTGGGCTTCAACATATGGATTTGGGGGTGACAGAATTAAGCCCATCACAAGAGCCTTTGCACTTCAGTGGAAGAAACCTGCTGGAGCCCTTGGTAAGAGAATGTGGGGCTGAAGGAAGGCGGAGAGGCGCCCTGGTAAAAAGACAGGAGAGCTCATGTTGGGAAGACGGTTCAGTCCGTCCCCTTTCATGGGAGCTGCTGACTCCTGGCCTGAGCTGCAGAAGTGGAAGGGTTACTCGTTTGCCGCTCGGATGGAATCTGGCCTCCCATGGGGACCAGAGCACTTGGCAGGGTCTCCTGGTTTCAGTCACTATAAATAATCCGTCCTTCAAGCGGCGTTAATAGGAGGAGACTGGAGTGTGGGGTCCCGGCGCTGCACTCTCATCCCACCCATATTGTTTCAATTTCCTGCCTTCCCCAGCTCTCCTTGACTCCAATGGGGAGCCCTTGGGGGTGGGTGGAGCTGGACTTCAATTCTGGAAGCCAGCTGCTGCCTCTCTGCTGCTCTCCGCCTGCCGAACCCCTGGGCAGCTGTCGGAGTGGGGTCAGCCTGGTGTTCCGGGCTGTGTCGCTGCTCACCAGGGAGGTCCCGCCATGGGGGCCCATGTGGACCTTAGACAGGGCCTTAGGGAAATGCTCTCGACTGATTTAATGTGGCGCACGGGCAAGGTGTGGGTCAGGTGGGCAAGATGCACAGGAGATGGGGGGTAGTTCCTCTTCCTTTGTCCCTCGTGAGTGACTTGTGTGGACAGTGAGATTGTTAGCAGAGAGCACGTGCTTCCTCGGTTACCTGTTGGTCTGCATTCTCGAGTATCTTCCTGGGCTGTCTTTGTCTCTTGTCACCGTGGACAGAGAAGACCATTCTCATTCTCATTCTTGTTCAAAAGCTGCTTAGAGACCAGCCAAGCATCAACCTTTTTCTTCTGCATTTAATTCCATTTTTTTAAGGTGAGGAAAGACCCCCATGGTTGGCTAAATAATGGCCCCCAAGGATGTCTGTGTTCTATGCCCTGGAACCTGTGAATGTCACCTTATATGGCAAAAGGCATTTTATGGATATGATTAAGTTAAAGGTCTGGAGTATCCTGGAGTCTCCTGGGGGGCCTGGCTTCTAAGAGATGAGAAAGAAACAAAGAAAATTGGTCCTGAAGTCATCTCTCTCCAGGTGTTCAGTTTATTGATCTATAATGGAAACCATACAACGGGATGAACTTATTGCCTGGATTTTTACAATGAAGACTATTTTATATGTGCTCCCCCTTTCCCCTGCGCCAGGGCCTTACCTTGTTGACTCACAGTCTCTTTACCGTGGGAAGTTCAAATCTTTGACCTCTTTTTCATCCTTCCTCATTGCTTACCTGCAGCATTGACCAGGGTTCAAAGCTTTTGGTGACTCTGACCTCAGGGCCCAAGTCCCTTCATGTGACCAGAAGGTGACATTTGGGGACATTTGTGGTTCAGGATGACCCTGGGGACACCTGTTTATGCAGTGGGGCGGGCAGGGAATGGTGCCTACTGGAGTTGTGCCCTGGGCAGCGTAGGGGTGAGGATGTGGGACCTGATGAGAAGGTGGCCCTGCTTGGGCAGAAGGAGGCTCTGAGCATCCTTCCTACAAAGTGTCCTTTCTGGACTCCACCTGCCAGGGGGTGGCTCCACAAGTGAGCTCCAGGGCAGCACAGCCACTCTGCACAGTCCCTGCAGACACCAGGCAGCGCGTCCCCTGGTGAAGGTAAAGCGCTCAGCCTCTGTGAAATCTGCTGGCCTGGCTGGTCTGCGTGGGCATTGGGGTGGCTCCCTCCAAGGTCGGCTTGGGGTGGAATGGCACTTGGGGAGGGGCAGCCCTTGGGGTGGATCTAACTAAGAAACCAAAGGACAGGAAGTAGCGGACGGAGCCTGGAACCCTGGAGCATCTTTTGGGGTGCTGGTGGGTCCTTTCACCCCTCCCTTCCTGGGCTCATTCATTCTTTACTCCTGCTCTTTAACTCTGAGACCGTGGATCGTGAGTCCAAAGAGACTTAGAGCAAGAAACTGAGAAATGCCTGTGGTTTCAGCTCCCTGGCACTAGTTTAACACCTGCCTGACCAGTACCAGGCATCTGCCTTGGTTGCGGTTGAAATGGCTCAGACAGGGCGAGGGGCTCAGACAGGCAGCCCCCAGACCCACAGCGCTGCCCACTCAGGCAGGTGATGGAACTAATAGAAGCAGACCTGGGGAGGTGGGTGGGAGGGATAGATATGTGCTGGAAATTTTTAATAATAATTAAAATCCAAATCTTTATGTGAAATCTCCTGAATTTTAAACGTCAGCAACTAATTACAAAATTCTAAACAATATATCTGGGCCAGATGTTCCATGGCAACCCACGTGGACAGGATAATCTCATAGAGGAGGTCATGGAGCCCACAGAGGCTCCCCCAAGAAGGAGCCGTCCTTCTGGCCATCCAGAAGGCAGACAGTGAGCACGGAGTGGGTGGGGCCCCTGCCTCCTTGGGGAAAACACGTGTCCACCTGGGGAAATGGAGGGGCCTTCCTCATTTTCCTCCTTCCTTTTTTCTCCGCAGAGGTCTGCGGGGCCCTCAATGTCACTGTGTCCCCAGGGCCTGTGGTTGACTACCTGGAGGGGGAAAATGCCACCCTTCTCTGCCACGTCTCCCAGAAGAGGCGGAAGGACAGCTTGCTGGCGGTGCGCTGGTTCTTCGCGCGCCCCGACTCTCAGGAGGCCCTGATGGTGAAGATGACCAAGCTCCGGGTGGTGCAGTACTACGGCAATTACAGCCGCAGCGCCTACCGGCGGAGGCTGCGCCTCCTGGAGGAGAGGCGCGGGGCGCTCTACACGCTCTCCGTCCTGACCCTCGGGCCAGCGGATCAAGGGCATTACGTCTGCAAAGTCCAGGAAATCAGCAAGCACAGGAATAAATGGACGGCCTGGTCCAATGGCTCCTCAGCAACGGAAATGAGAGGTAAGACTGCTTCTGTTCTCTGGGAGACGTGTAGGGGGACAGGTCAGTGGTCCTCTCTCCAGTCTGCCAGGCAGGGGCCCCCAGGATAGCTCTGCTGGGCGGGAACGCATCTTCTTGGCCCCTGTGGGCCACCATCGTATCAACCAGGCTGTAGGCATGGGGATAGATCGTTACGTGGACGCTGGAGCTGACTTGTAGAAGCAGAAGCAGAGAGAGAAAGGAGCAAGTGCTGACCCCACGCCACCCGGCCCGCCCTCTGGGCAAAACCTCTGAATTCATGTCTGAAAGATTGCACTGGCTGTGTGCATCACCTCCAGGTCAGGCCTGCCCAGCCTTGCTTACTTTGGACGTGGGGCGCCGGGCACCCATGGGAGGAGGCACACCCTGGGAGGTCCTGATAGCTGCTGCCACACTTCGTGGCGGGCCAGGCTGGTGGCTCTGATCCATTGCCCAGAGGAGCTGATCCCAGCCTCAGGCAGCAGCTCACTGAGAAATTAATCCGAAAGTGGGCAAAGGACCAGAGGTAACCTTCCCTGCCTTCCTGGAGACAGACACGAGGTGTGGGCTGCGGTCTGGAACATCTTGGCTACCACGTGTCCTATGTGAGGCTTATTTTTTATCACAAAAGTTCTATTCGAGAAGATGCCTCTCACAATTTTAATGAGACTTTCTATTGTGCGCTAAAATTGCCCCTTTTTGCTTTGGACTTGAATTTGGTTTGGTACAAGATCAAGAGGATCACAAAGTTAAGCTGATGGTCCCAAGTATGAAAAAGAATCTAATTTTATCATATACATGTAATACAATATTAAAGGCATTTTTGATGTTGTTTTGATAAGCTTTTTAAAAAATTTTATTTATTGAGGTCATAATAGTTTATAATGTGAAATTTCTCTTGTACATTATTTGTCTATAACTGTATGTATACGTCCCTTTACCCCTTTTGGCCACTCTGCCAACCCCCTTCTCCCTCTGGTGATCACTAAACTGTTCTGTTTGTCCATGTGTTTATCTTCCGCATATGAGTGAAATGATACTGTTTGAGTTAACTATTTGTCTTTCTCTGTCTGGCTTGTCTTGCTTAACATAATACCCTCAAGTTCCATCCATGTTGTTGCAAATGGGAAGATTTTGTCTTTTTTATGGCTGAGTAGTATTCCCTTGTATATATATACCATATCTTCTTTATCCAATCATCAGTCGATGGTCACTTGGGTTGCTTCCACATCTTGGCTATTGTGAATAATGCTACGATGAACATAGGGGTACATGAATCTCTTTGAATTGTTGATTTCAAGTTCTTTGGATAAATACCCAGTAGTGGGATAGCTGGATTGTATGGTATTTCTATTTTTAATTTTTTGAGAAATCTCCATATTGTTTTCCATAGTGGCTGCACCAGTTTGCATTCCCACCAGCAGTGTATGAGGGTTCCCTTTTCTCCACACCCTCTCCAACATTTGTTATTTTTTGTCTTGGTGTTTATAGCCATTCTAACAGGTGCAAGGTGATATCTCAGTGTAGTTTTGATTTGCGTTTCTCTGATGATTAGTGATGTTGAACAGCTTTTCATGTGCCTGTTGGCCATCTGTATATCTTCTTTGGAAAAATGTCTGTTCATCTGCTCTGCCCATTTTATGATTGGATTGTTTTTGTGTTGTTGAGTTGTGTGAGTTCTTTATATATTTTGGAGATTAACCCCTTGTCGGATATATGATTTGCAAATATTTTCTCCCAGTTGGTGGGTTGTCTTTTTGTTTTGTTCTTGGTTTCCTTTGCCTTGCAGAAGCTCTTTAGTCTGATGAAGTCCCATTTGATTATTTTTTCTTTTGTTTCCCTTGCCCGAGTAGACCTGGTATTCAAAAAGATCCTTCTAAGACTGAGGTCAAAGAGTGTACTGCCTGTATTTTCTCCCAGAAGTTTTATGGTTTCACGTCTAACCTCCAAGTCTTTAGTCCATTTTGAGTTAATTTTTGTATAGGGCAAGAGATACTTTCATTCATTTGCATGTGGCTGTCCAGTTTTCCCAACACCATTTACTGAAGAGACTTTCCTTTGTCCATTCTTAGCTCCTTCGTCAAAGATTGGCTGTCCATAGATGTGTGGTTTTATTTCTGGGCTTTAATTCTGTTCCATTGATCTGTGTGCCTGTTTTTGTACCAGTACCATGCTGTTTTGATCGCTGTGGCTTTGTAGTACATTTTGGAATCAGGGATTGTGATGCCTCCAGCTTTGTTCTTGTTTCTCAGAATTGCTTTAGCTATTTGGGGTCTTTTGCTGCCCCATATAAATTTTAGGATTCTTTGTTCTATTTCCGGGAAGAATGTCATTGGGATTCTGATTGGGATTGCATTGAATCTGTAGATCGCTTTGGGTAGTATGGCCATTTTAACTATGTTTGATAAACTTTTTGAGGGGATAAAACTCAGTTGTGAAAAGGTATTTTTAAAATCCTCTATGCATGGGGACATGTTAAAGTGAATCATTTATGTGAGCAGTCTTTAAACAGCCCAACTTTGTCTTTGGAGTTTGTTTATTGTAATGTTCTAAACACAGAGTGATGTATGATCTGCAATGTTGTGCACTTTTTCTCCTTAAGCAAATTAATTCAAGAAAACAAATGACTGTTAGTATAAATATGTGTTTTGGCATGGAAAACAGAAAACTACATCAGATGGCCCAAGGCTGGGGAGGTAATCCACTCTGAATATCAGTTGGCTCTGAAGCCTAAGATCTTATATACGTCCTTTTAATTTTTATGTCACGGGGTATTCTGGAGTCATACACTAAATCTCTTGGCAGTAATGACTCTCTGCCAATGAGATAAAAGCTTCCTGCATTCAAGTGAGTGTGGTCATCTAGTTCATTATTTAATGTGAATCTGCTTTCCTTGGGTGAGGCTGGGTTCCTTCTAGAACGGTTATATGGGTACTTGTTCCAAAAGCCTGAGGTGGTTTGTAAGACTTCCCTGGGAATAAAAATCTCTTCCCCGCTTTTTCTCCTCCCCTCTACCTCCTGTATCCTCTTTCTCTTCCTCCTTTCCTCCTGTCCCTGTCTCTTTTCAGAAATCCCTCTCTCTCCTCCTCTTCCATCTCCTGTTCCTCCCCTTTGCTCTTCCCTTCCCTCTCCCCTTCCTTGCACTCACGGTCTCTGTCCTTCTTCCTCCTTCCTCTCTGTCTCTGTGGCTCTGTCTGTCTTGTGCTCACTCCCGCACACCCTCTCTGATCTGTCACCTGGAAGTGGTTCTGACCTCATGGCCAAGCTGAGCCTCCCTTGCTGTGCTGTTCTGCCTCAGAGCTTCCTGGTCCTCATGCTTCCTCGGCCTCTGAGCAGGGCCGCGGTATTCTGACAGGAAGATTCAAAACCTTAGGAAGCGGTGACCATACCTTCTAGAACGTTCCACTCAGGCTTCCAGGGGAATACGCTGAGGGGGTTAAGGTGAGGTAACCCCACGTACATGACTTGAAAGCAGACTGGCTTGTTTGGGTTGGAGCATGTCCGCCCCAGGCTGGGGGACGCATGTGGAGGCTTGGCTCACTGTCCTTCCTGGGCAAGACCAGGGCCAGGCCTGTGGCTCCAGCCTCCTGGGGTGCCGTTCTCCAGGCCCTCCACCTCGCGGTAAAAGTTGTTACGTGGCAAACAAGGACAAAAACAACACAATGAACAATTGTGTGGGCAGATATGTTTGGGTTGGAATATTAAGTAGAAACTCTCAGAGGTATTTCTGGAGTGAGTGCCTGTGCCCTCTCTGGGCCCCACAGCCCCTCGTTTCTGACGTGCTCACTTTTCTCTCCTCTGTCCTACATGCTTCTTAAGCCATCCAACTGAGAGGGGAGCTTTCCTGGGAATTCTTTCTAACACTACCCCCACCCCCTGCCCTTGACCATGGACTGCCGGGTTCTCCTTCTTGCAGTGTTCTTCATGTGAGATAAGATTGCTTGGCCTTCACTGTAAACTTCCAGAAAGTCTGGTGCATGGTCTCTTCTTGTCTTGCTCTTGCAAATGGAGGTTAACTTTTGCCGATACATTTTTAAGGGATGGTTCTTGGCTCAGAACAAGCGTAAAAGGACTGTTGGCTCTTATTATTTACCCTGATTTCCATATGTTGCTTGTTTTCTATTGCAAAAATAATATAGTTCGATTAGAGAAAACATGGAAAAATATTGAGAGTTTAAAGAAGAGAATAAAAATGACTCCCAATATTTCCACCCAGGCATAATTTAACATTTCAATGCAAATCCTTCCAGTCATTTTTATGCAAATAAAAATTAGAAACCTAATTCCACTCATACTGTAAATAAGGTTTTGTGACTGGCTTTTCTCTTGTTACTAAACAGTATGCACATTTCCCCATGTTGTTAAATATGCTTCCATAACATAATTTTAATGGCAGGAGAGTAGTCCATGATGTGCATGTACCACCATTTAGCTTCCTAGTTACTGTCGTTGGACATTCAAGTTGTTCTAAATCCTTGTCAATAAAGCTCCATGAATGTCCCTCTCCTTCAAATAAAGTCCTGGAAATAAAATTACCTGGTCCAGAAAGAAGAACGAAGCTAGAGATATCACACTGCCTGATTTCCAACTATATTACAAAGCTACAGTAGTTACAACAGTATGGTATTGGCATAAAAACAAACACAGATCAATGGAACAGAATAGAGACCCCAGAAATAAACCCATATGTATAAGGTCAATTAATTTATAACAAAGGAGCCAAGAATATACAATGAGGAAAGGACAGTCTCTTCAATAAATGGTGTTGGGCAAATTGGACAGCCGCATGCAAAAGAATAAAACTTGACCACTATCTTATACCATACAGAAAAATTTACTCAAAATGGATTAAAGACTTGAATGTAAGACTTGAGACTATAAAATTCCTAGAAGAAAACATATGCCGTCAGCTCCTTGATATAAGTGTTGGTGATGATCTTTTGAATGTGGCACCAAAAGGAAAAGCAACAAAAGCAAAAATAAACAAGCGGGACTTCATCAAACTAAAAAGCTTCTGCACAGCAAAGGAAACCATCAACAAATGAAAAGACAGCCTACTGAATGCGAGAAAATATTTGCAAATCATATATCTGATAAGGGGCTAATATCCAAAATACACAAAGAACTTGTACAACTCAATAGCAAAAAAAAAAATCTGATTAAAAAATGGTTAGAATATCTGAGTACGTATTTTTCCAAAGAAGTCATCCAGATGGCCAACAGAAACATGAAAAGATGCTCAACATCATTAGTCATCAGGGAAGTGCAAATCAAAACCACAGTAAGATATCACCTCACACCTGTTAGAATGGCTGTTGTCAAAATATTAGAAATAACAAGTGCTGCTGAGAATGTGGTGAAAAGGCAACCCTTGTGCACTGCTGGTGGGAATGTAAACTGGTGCAGCCACTATGGAAAACAGTATGGAGATTCCTCAAAAAATTAAAAATAGAACTACCATACGATCCAGTAATTCTGCTTCTGGTATTTATCTGAAGAAAACCAAAACACTAACTTGAAAAAATATATGCACCCCCATGTTCATTGCAGTATTATTGCAATAACCAAGATATGGAAATGGAAACAGCCTAAGTCCACTGATGAATGAGTGGATAAAGAAGATGTGGTATATACAATGGGTGATTATTCCGCCGTAAAGAAAGAATGGAATCTTGCCATTTGCGACTACATGGATGGACCTCAAGGGCATTATGCTAAGTGAAATAAGTCAGACAGACAAAGACAAAGACCGTATGATGTCTCTTATATGTGGAATCTAAAAAAAAAAAGAAACCAAGCTCATAGATATAGAGAACAGATTGGTGGTTGCCGGAGGAGTCGGGGTATGGGGGGTGAGAGAAATGGGTGCGCTGGTTTTTTTCTTTTTATTAGGTGAAAGAAAGAAAGAAAGAAAAAGATTGCTGAGTCCAAAGGTATATTCAATTTAAAGATCAATGCAATTTAGACTGATAGTATTTAAAGAGGTGAGTTGACCTCTAGAGTAGTTGACTTATCTTCCTACCAGCACTGAAAATGCCTTTTCCCCATGGATTGGTCTACATAATATATACTTTTTGAGGAGGATGATGATGGTGGTGGTGGTGATGGTGACAGTGAAGTCCTGGAACAATACTGGTACTCAGTGGACCCTCGGCAAGTACTTGATGAATGAATGAAATGCTTTTTGGCAGCACCCTTGCTGTGGATGACTTTGGGGTCGGCATGACTTGGTGGATAACGCCACCCTCTGGGACAACTCACCTCTCTCTCGTTTGGCCTATTCCAATTGTACATCTTTTTCGAGTTCCCTGGTTCATCCTTCCTCTTCCACCAGGCCTTCTCTGTGCGTGCCAGCCCACGGAGAGCTCTCCCACCTGTGGCATCCTGCTTTTAGCACTGTTCACACAACACTGTGTACTCAGTCCGCTGTTTCTGTAAGTTGCTGTGGCACAGGGATGGAGTAAAAAAATATTATATATGAAAGAGTCAACCAATGTAAAAACTGCAATGTGAAAGTCTGTCTTTCCCCTGCTCACACCTTATTATCCCCATTTTCACTGTCACCCCCAGCAGTGATCTTTATTGATGACTTGGTTTCATCTTTCAAGTCTCTCTCCTATTGACATTCACGCACACTCACACACATGGATTTTGACAGCACTACACTTAATGCTAAGTATTGTTGATGATGATATTGTAACTATTTTTTTGTAATAGATATTACAGTGATGCAGTACCAAACAGCATCTCTTCATTCCCCCAGTGATGAACCCTTAGGAAACTTCCAGTCTTTTCCTAACACAACCAGTGCTTCAGTGAACATCCTTGTATGTATTTCCAAGTGTTTCTGTTTGTTAGATCCCTGGAAAGAGAATTGCTGACCCCAAGGCTATGCATATTTAAATTGTTAATAGACAATGCCAAAATGCTCTCCAAAAAGACTTGACAAATTTATACTCTGACCATCATTGCATGACAGTGTCTATTTCCCTGAAGCCTCATTAACAATGGATATTATTAATCTTTTCCATTATTTATCACGATGATGGGAAAAATAATATTTCATTGCTGTTTTAATTTCGATTATTCAATGCAATACAATTTAATTTCAATTATTAGTGAAGTGGAACATCTCTTAGTATGTTTATTGACTGCTTAAAAAATTTCTTCTGTCAATTGGCTGTCCATAATCTTTACCTGGTTTTCAGTTGGTTGCCGTGTTTTTCATGTATACCTATATATATACATTTTTTTGATCATTAGTTCTTTTTTTTTTTTTCTTTCTACTTTTTCTCCCAAAATCCCCCCAGTACATAGTTGTAGGTTTTTTAGTTGTGGGTCCTTCTAGTTCTGGTATGTGGGACGCCGCCTCAACATGGCCTGATGAGCGGTGCCATGTCTGTGCCCAGGATCCGAACCTGCAAAACCCTAGCCCGCTGAAGTGGAGTGTGCGAACTTAACTACTTGGCCACGAGGCCAACCCCTGATCATTAATTCTTTAGCTGTTACACGTGGTGCAGAATTTTCTTCCTGTTTTTTACTTGTCTTTACACTTTGTTTATGTTTTCTTTTACTGTGTAGATATTTTACATTTTCAGGATATCTATGTAGTCAAATTTGCCATTTTTTCCTTGATGGTATTCCTTTCTCCAGTAGTATTGTTTTATTGAGATGTAATCTATATTCAATAAATTGTCCATGGTACTTTGGTTTTGTATTTTATCTAGAAGATATTTCCCACCCCAAGCTTATAAAGATGTTTTCCATATTTTTCTTTAGTATTTTTAAAGGATTAAAAGAAAGTTTTACTCCTTTATCTCTTTGGAATCCATTTTTGTATAAGGTGTGGAGTGGCTAATTTACTTTTTGTTTCCAAATGGCTTTCTTGTTGTCCCTACATTATCTACTGAACAGAGGAAATTACCGTCTTGAAATGCCACATTTTTCATAAGCTAAATTCTGGCATTTAAATGGAGACTCTGTGTGCCTCACCAATATAGCACTATTTTAATTATTGTCGAATAGGGCAAGTCTGCTGTTATTCTTGAATGAGATGTCTTGTCTGTTCTTATACACTTAGTTTTTCCTTCAGTTGATCTTACCTAGTTTTATAAAAATCACGTTGGGTTTGATTTTATTGGGATTTAATTGACTTTATAAATTACTCTGAAGTGTGTGCGTGCCTCTTAGATGTCTTTATGGTTTTAAATGTTCCTATCCAGGGACCCATTGTGTTCCTTCGTGCGTTCACAGTGTTGTGTTTTGTTTTTATTAATATATTTCAGTAAAGATTTCTTCACGTGAGTCTTGATCGTTTCTTATTGTGTTTATTTCCAAGAATTTTATAGTCGTAATTAGGATCCATCTCTTCTTCCCGTGTATGTGTGCGCACACACACACACACACCTCTTTTAAATTGGTTGTTGCTGGTATATAGAAAAGTTGTTGACTTGTATTTGGCAATATAATGAGTTATGTTATTATTTCAGTTATAGTCTTCTTAAGTTGCTTCTCAGCGATATCTGCAAGTTTATGTCTCATTGCTGTTTCTGACCCTGTAGCGTTGGCCAGTGCTTTAGAAGTGGGAGTCATCTGCCTGTTCTCCTTTGTTGACAGTACTAGGAATTTTAACTTTGCCATTTGGGTTTTTATCTTGACCATAGTTTTCCATCTAGCCCGTGGGGCTACTCTTAGAGAATGTCCGTTGCCTTACTGAAAAGCCAGCCTTGAGGTCTCCATGACTTTCTCATGATCCCACTAGTAAACCTATTGGAAAAGCAATTGGGATTGACCTGACAATGTCTCTTAGTAATTTTACTTTCTTAAAAATCTGTTCTAAAGAAGTGAGCTATCAACCCACGGAAAGACATGGAGGAACCTTAAGGGCATGTTACTAAGTGAAAGAAGCCAACCTGAAAAGGCTGCAGACTGGATGATTCCAACTCTGTGACATTCTGGAAAAGGCAAAACTATGGAGACAGCAAAAGGATCAGTGGTTGCCAGGGGCCGAGGAGGAGGGAGAGTTGACGAGGTGGAGCCCAGAGGATTTTTGCAGTAGTGAAAATACTCTGTATGGTACTACGATGGTGGGTACATGTCATACATTTGCCCAAAGTCATAGAATGTATGACCCCAAGAGTGACCCCTAATGGAAGCTATGGGCTGTGGGTGACTATGATGTGTCAGTGTAGATTCATCAGTTGCAATAAATGGACCACTCTGGTGGGGGATGCTGATAGTGGGGGAGGATAAGCATGAGTAGGAGCAAGGAGTATATGGGAAATCTGTGTACCTTCCCTTCAATTTTACTCGGAACCTAAAACTCGTCTAAAAAAATTAAATTCTTAATAAAAAAAAAATCCACTCTAGAAACCTGTCAGAGATAGATGAAAAGTCCATCAGTCTATAGTTTTAAAACCTACTTTCCTGCTATTTTTTCTTTTAAATCAAGACTCTTTCATGCCTCTAGCCATTTGGCCCCTTTCCTATTTTCCAGGACATCTCACTTTTCCTTGGCTGGAGTTCTTCTGACCTGTGAACCATCACCCCTTAAGAAAGGTCAGACATTCTTCTCTGAGGAAGGATGGGTTGGAAAGGTGGTCAGTGAGCCCACCAATTGCAAAGGTCATTACTGGGAAAGCTCACTTTCTAGGTTGTCGAATAAAATAAACTCATGGATATTACTGGGGTGCCAGAATTAAATCGTCATGAACACTGACTAAGTCTAGCATCTTTAAATTGTTTATATCCATTACAGTAGAGTCAAGTCCATTATCATAACACCAGTCCATATCATTTGTACTTTGATTTGCTTTTCTGAGTGGGAGGGAAAGAGATGGAGTTACAAGGAGCATCCAGGAAATTGTGCATAACACGCGGCCTGTAGCATCCATGCTGTGTCCCTAAGGTGGTGGCTCCTGACAAAGTCAGCTCATTAGTCACGTGCTTGTAAAATGCTTTACCAATGACATGCAAAAAAAAAAAAAAGAACAAAAAACTTAAGTGCAAACGAAGTAACCAACCCACCTCAATAATTGCAGCACTATATGCTTCACTTTGTTCTATGTATTTTTGAGTTTCCCAAAAATCAGGGTAAATGGTTGAGCGTGTGTGTGTGTAGTGACAAAAAAAAAAAGTAGTAAGTTATTGGGAAAAAAATCTATACTAATAAAAGAATTTGTCATGGCTTTTTCCCTGGAGACACCCCTGAACGTGTTTGGCTAAGAACTGTAGGCTGTACTAATTTGGGGCAAAACGTAAGTTGCTAGTTTATGTTTTAACTGAGCAAATTGTTACAATATGATGGAGAACTGGGGATTAGGAAGAATGAGGAAGGATTAAATTGGGTTTTATCTGCAAACCATGTATGTGTGAGATTGTGGCGGGAAGGGCTCCGGGCTACAGGGTTGTTGGGGCCATGTGGCACCAGAGGATATGATAAACAGTGAAGAATGAAATGCGTGACCCTCTAGATGACAGTGGAGTCATGCTTGCCTTATTTTAGAGAATCTGTCCTGCCAGATGAACTTGTCAGTGTCATTTTTATTACACAGAGGTAGAAGGAAAAGGAAAACATTACAGTTTCTTCCATTGCTTTTGCCGGGTGACCCTTTCAGTGAGCGGGAAGCCCTGCCTGCAGAGAAAATGGATCACAAGGTCCTAAGTGGCATGTGGCGTGGGAACCCTCTGGGGAGATTTCCAGTAGAAACCAGGAGGGTCCATGCCAGGTTTGATTTCATTTAATTGTTTTATCAATGACATTGAAAAAAGAGCACACGTCACCCTGATGAACTTTACGGGAAATACAAAATTGGGAAATGTTGTTAACGTCAGCGAGGAGTAGAGCATCATAAAAATGAATCCAGAGAGGTAAGAAATACAGGCAGGAAATAACAGAACGAGATTCCATTTGGAAAACGGCAGAGTAATACATTTGGGGCAAACGGATCTCAGGCACTGTTGGTCGTCAGCGCGAGGCGAAGGGGCTGTCTCTGCAAAGGGGCTTTGGTGATCGTGGCGGTGAGGTAGGTGTGCGTCTGCAGTGTGATAGGGCAGCACACACAGCCCCGTGGCGTTTCCATCTGTGTACAAATCGGCCTAATGTCCCTGAGAAGGAAGGCGATTTTGTCATGTGGCCTGTGCTGGCGAGACTTGAATGTGGACTACATAGTCCGTTTGGGGAGCCTCAGTTGCAGAAAGATAGATAGATAGATTCGGACTAGAGAAGAGTGGCAAAAATGAGAAGGAAATGGGTGGCGGCCTTATGGAGAATGATCAGTTCAGCCGAGGAAGCTTTGCTGGGCTCGGTGAAAAAGCTGCATGGAAATAATACTGAGGACACTGTTCAGCAGTGCTGGGTGGATTTATTGATCCTTTCACTCGGGGGCATCTTGTCGAGCACCTGCTCTGCACCAGGCCCTCACTATGCTGGAAACTTGGGGACACATGAGTGGATCTGTCCATAGGGATGGCAGGTACACAAAAAGATACGATGTTACAGTGTAAGCGCAATGATACAGGTGCATACGGGGCATTGTGTGAACACATAGGAGGGCCCCTGAGGGTGAGGGAGGAGGCAGGGCTGGAGCTGACACTGGATGTTTGTGCAGAGCAGAGAATGGGAGAGAGTGCTGTCTCAGTGTGTGCGGGGCCCTCCAACAGAGGGTCAGGACTGTGGGAGCCTGAGCTGGGGGCGTGGAGGCGGCTTGGGGTGATTGGGGGAGGCAGACAGGGCTGATGGTGAAGGTGCTTGCACGGAATATTAAGGAATTTATACTTGATTTTGTCAGCCAGTGTTCTCAGCCTTATCTGTGGATAGGAATCCTCGCAGCCATTGGAGCTATTGTTCACATGCAGATTCCCAAGCGTCCGTTTGCCCAGGAGCTTCTGGTCCATTAGAGTCTGGGATGGAAGCTGGTATGTAATATGCAGTGTAGGTGATTTTATCCTCAGGTGTTTTAGAGTCTTTGCTTTAGGCCTTGGAAAACCTGTGACACATTTAAAGTCTTTTGATAAGATCCCTCTGTCGGCTGCTTAAGATAGCGACTTGGGAGGACTGGATCAGAGGGTGAGGAGGCAGAGAATTTGCCCAGACTTGAAATGATGGAGGATTAAATTTGATGGTAGGAATGGAGAGACATTAAGAGGTCAAATGAAAAGTCTTTGATAATTGATTGGATGCAGGCAAGGCAGAGAGATGTGGCATGACCCCAGGGGTCTAACTCAGTAGGATGTGCAGGGTGGTCCCCACAGCTGAAAAAGGGACCAGAAGAGATGGCACTGGTCCAGTGGGGACGTTTAGGATTGAGGTTGAGATGACTGGAGGCTGCCCTGCACTGACGTCCAGTAGGTCCAATGACATTTGGAGCTAACGCTCCTGCCTGAGCCAGCAAGTGAGACTGATTTCTGAGTCAGGCAGCTGAGACCATGGGGATGGGTGAGACCCCAGAAGAGCAGGGGCCAAGGGTGGAGCCCTGGGAAACACCAATATTTGGGGCCGTGGATGGAGCTAGCTTGGCTTGGTGTCTGGTATGGGCTCCTCCGGGCCAGCCCATTGGCTGCCTGGAAAAGGCAGAGTGTTCTCAGTGCAAGGGCAGCACTGGAGGGTGAAGGTGCAGGAGCTCTTCCCCAGGAGCCCAGACGGTCAGTTTATGGGAAATCCAGAGAAGCACCGTGTTCCAGTGGGAATGGGGTGCATTGACCTTGATCCCGTCAGCCTGGTGAGCCCCGTGTCCTCCTTTCCAATGACAACCATCTGTAGGTAACAGCCCCTTGGTCATTCATCATGAGCAGGTGAAATGCAGGTGTGGGCTTCACTGCATGTGCGACATGAGGAGGCAAACCGCACGCTAATGCCCCATCCGACCCTGGGGACAGCAGGAGGTCTCGTCCTGAGTGCCCTGTACCTGGCTCTGCGGAGGCCCAGCAAGGCTGGGTGGGTGGACCAAGGGAATCAGGATAGAAGTAAAGGGAGCATGAGCCAAGCTTCGGGGTGCTTTCCAAAGGGAGATGAAGCTGCTTGGCGAGGTCTCTCTCTCTCTCTCTAAAGGGCTGACTGATTTATGCTGGGGCGTCCTTCAGGGTTTTCTGAATCGGAGGTGTCGCAGATAGACCAGCGCAGAGATTTCCGAACGTTCTTGGTTCTCGGTGGCCTTGGGCCAAAAGACATAGCTTACAGTTTTGTTTTTTAGGTAGTTGGGTCCAACAACTTAATATCAGTATTTCTGTCCTGAAAACTGAGAGCGGAATATGTCCCTAGGGACTGAGACAAGCTGTTCTCTGTAGGGTGAATTCCAAGACCCCTTTTGCAATGAGGTGAAGATTTGCTATTTTAGGGGCCCCAAATCTCTCCTAAAACTGCAAAATAATGTATGGCTGGTTGTGGTAGATTTTTTTGTTGTTGTTGCAAATATTGGTACTTTGTGAAGTTCACTTTATTCTGTCCCTGGGGATACAGAAGGATACAGAGGAGTGTCTGGCCCTATGTCTCTTGTCCACGCTCAGGATTTTGGGTCACTTGCTGTGCTTCGGCATGCCCTTTATAAATTAAGCCCTCTGCCTCCCCTTCCTGGGACGTCAGGGTCCCCGTTGTCCCTCCACACGTACTTCCTCACCTCTACTCTGCGTCCCCATGTCCAGGCACTTGCTGGCTGTGTTTTGTCCCTGTTCCCTTTAGTAACCCTTTGACCTCCCTTTACTGCCTCTGTCCTGCCTTAGCTTTGAGAGTCTTCCTGCTTTTGTGCCTTTTCCATTCTGCTTGATGTCCCTGTGACCCCCACACTTGTCTTCTTGGGACACCTATCTGGCCTGATCCTTCTCAGGACTCGCAGACACTCTGGAGTCCTAAGCATGAGGGTGGCCCTGGGCGGGAAGGGGAGGCTGGACCAGCCCTGAAGCCTGGTCTTTCTTCAGCTGCCGCAAGAGAGTTTCCAAGATGAAGCCTGAGGTCCATGGGGCTCCTGGTCAAGGGCAGGCTCCAGGGAAGTCCTGGGGCCACATGTCCTTGAGGGTCACTGAGCTTTGAGAGGGACCAATTTTGGGGCTCAGCATGAGGACCCCGCATGTGCCCTTCACCCCTGGGAGTGTGGCCCCAGTGTCCTCAAGAGTGCTAATGTCATCCATTTCAGGCTCTGCTCTTAGGGGTACAATAGTTTTGATTCCTCAGGTCTCATAAAAATTGCCCTCAGTGACTTTTCAGTCCAGTTCTGCCACCCACAGACTCAGAAGCCTTTGGTATTCTGAGCCGAAATGAATTTCCGTACTTTCAGACGGAGATGTCTTTGTCAACAGTGAAAATGCTAATAATAGAGGTACTTTGTAAACACTGCCTCCTACAATTTAATCAGTTTCTCAGTCTGACTCCAAATAATATATTTTACTGAGCCAAACTGCTATTTGACTTAAGGTTGCATAAGTCAGTTTAGATGTGGGGAGTGGTCAAAACAAGCAGCAGACTCTGTTATGCTGGAAGCATTTAATGAGGGCAAAGATGAAATTATAACATAATTTCTTATCTGGCTATTTAACCCCCAAATTTGACAGGGAATTTAATGATTGAATCTGAAAGTACTACCACAGGGAACCAATATTTCAAGTTTCAGTGGAAGGAATTAAATAATTCCTTTTTCTCCCGAGACATGGAACAGATAATTAGGAATGAGATTTACTAAACATTTAGTGGGCTGCTTAATTAAGGAAGCACACACCATGGTGTTTAAAATGTCAACAGGTCCAGACCCTCCAAGGGAACAAATGGGCAACCGGAGTGTAATTCAAACACCATTTCCAACAATTCTTCGTTGTACCTGCCTTCATGCCGACTCCTGTGGGCATGGAAGAATTTTAAGAGGTTGAGAACTTAAACTGAGCCGATGCGTATGAAGCCCCGTTTATGAGCTGTCATCACTGTGCCTTGCCCAAGGAGAGGTTTGATGCTTGCCCTCCTGGGGCCCCAGCCTCACAGTCTGGAGGAGGGGACATATGTAGATATGGGTATAGATCTGATAGACGTTATTGAGATAGCTAATGAAAAGAGAGTGTGAAAGGGTCCTACAGGAGGGTGACGCCGGCTTGGGCATAAGGGAGAGACAAAGGTATATTCTCAGGGGAATATGAGAAGGTCACCTAGAGGATGGGATTCCACTGGGATGTGAAGAGGGTGTGACATGGACCACACCAAGGCAGGAGAGAAAGCAACCTGAGCAAAGGTGTGGACAAGGCAGAAGAGGAATTTGCACATCACCGGATGGAGATAGATGCGTGTTTGTGGTTGGGGAGGGGTGGGGTGGGCAGTGATAAGAGGAAAGGTGGCACGGTGGACCCAGCCAGGGACCTTGACTCCAGGGATCCTGCCAGATCCTTCTCAAATGCACCCTCACACCTGACAGTGTGTGGTGCACAAAAGGGCTCAATAACGGGTTTTTTGGGTGAAAAGTTGAATGAGTGATCCAAACTCTTTGATCAAATGCCATTTTAATTAATGGCGACAAGGAGAAAAAAGTGATAGCAAGTGTGTATATAGCTCGCCCTGGAGTCGTATCTGGAGAGGGCCAGTGACCAAGCCCTATGGGTCACTATTTCCTAACTGCTATTTGGGGACATACACATGGCTTTTGCATCTGTAGCTGATTCCGTCTCGGAATGTGACTTCTTTTCCTACTGCCTGGGCACAATGGGAAGTCTATTCAATGTGGTTTTCTGTGTGCTCTTTTGCTTTGTTTTCTAGAATTGGCCTTAGAGTGAATGCAGAAGGAAAGAGGGGCTTGAAACACACCAAGCTGGAGCTTTGCTGTGTCTCCTCAGCTGCCCTCTTAGCGCGGGTCACTCAGAGGTCCTAGTCACGTGCTGGCTTTGTCTGAGCCCCAGGAGAGATTTCCTGTGGCCTGAGTCTTGGAGGACAAGGGGGCAGGGAGGCAAGAGGCGAACTTCTGAGAGCGGAAACAGAGACGGTCTCTGTGTCTCTCTGGGGTTGGGTTGCCTTCCCTGAGAACGCTGACCCAGTTATAAATACTGGGGACGCAGCTACATTTAGCTTTTTCCTTGGGAAACAATCCCATCATTGAATAGGAAGGGCCCGTGAGCCGGGTATGTTAATTTTTGAATTTGGAGCAAAGGTGTTGACTCATCTTTATTGTACTTAAGCATCTTTTCCTGTGCATACTTCATATCACCAACCTCTTCCAGGCCCCTTAGATTTTTCTCTCCCGTTGATCTGTGCAGGGTGCTGGCTGAGGAAACTGAAGCAGAGTGGTGTTTGTTCTCCAGATTTCTACACCCCACTGGGTGCAAATTAGCAAGGTCTGCATACCAGGGATCAGGGCCTTAAACTTCTGCCCCTCTCCTTTCAGCTTGAAGGAGTTTAAGAATCATCTTCTCTGCAGGTCTTGGGACTTCTGCCTCCATTCTGTAAGAAACTTAAGAAGTCAGAGGCCATAAAGTAAATCATGACAGACCCCCAAGCATGTGACTGTGAGGCCAGATCATTGCAGAGAAGTCAGCCTCGACTGCCTGGTGTGCTGGTGCATTCCTATGGCTTCTCAGGCACAGCTTCCAGGGGAAGGAAGGTGTCTGGGTAGCGCGGGGCCCCCTGCCCAGCCTCCCAGAATGTAACCATGTTGTGGTCCCAGCGCTAAGTTCCCTTTGGGTGACTTTGACCCACTAATATGGTATCGTGTTCATTCCATTCATTTGTTCATTCAAAGTAACTATGACTTGCTGTAGGCCGAGAAGGATTCTAGGAAGAGAAGACAGCAGATGCAATCTCGGCCCTCACAGAGCTTCCCTTCAGCTGGAGGTGGCGGATCACGCACAAGAGACATGTGTCAAGCATAGAGAAGGCTCCTAAGGCAGCACGTTCTATGGGGAGGGAGGGCATGCAATATTAGATAAAGGTTGGAGGAAGGCCTCTCTGACTCAGATTGTCTCCGGTTTCCAACTTTGAATCAGCCACTTGGGGAGACGCGTCAGTCCTTGTAGACGGTCTGCTCTTTTGAAAACAACTTTCTTGAAAGCTGTGTTTTTCCCCTCGTATTCCTCTGTGCTGAGACATGCTATTTAAAGGGGCCTGCTGGAGTCTTGTAAACAATACTCATGTGATCAGCTGACCCCTTAGGTCTTGCTGTTGCTCTTGTTTTCCCTGGATTATACTGAAGAGGCATTGGTCAGTTTCCAGTCCTGGACCCTTGCCCTGGACTAGACGGGAGATTGAGGCCCGGGGTCTGGCTCCTTGTGACTCTAATCCCCTCTTGCTGTCTCCTTGGACTTGGAGCCACTTCTCGACTAGGAGTGTGTGAGGCAGGGCTTCTCCAAGTGGAATCCTGGGACCTCAAGCCTCAGAACTTCCTCAACGGTGTGCTTCCTAATTATGCAGATTCCTGAGCCCTCCCCAGCTTTCTGGGACCAGAAGCTCAGGGGCAATGCCTGGGAATCTCCATTTTAACAAGGATCCCAACGAATTCTCCTACACGCTGAAGTTTGAGTAACCCTGGTCTTTGGGCATTTAAGGCAACGCCCTCTACGATCAAGATCCCTAGAATCTGGGAGAATACTTTCCCCCAGCCTGACCAGCAGTAGAAATAGAAAGGCAAAGGCGTGTCTCCCAACCTCGGGCCACGCTCTCCTGTGTCCTTGCTGCTGCTCCCTGCAGCCTCCTCACGCCTCCGTCTGTGCCAGGGTCCCGTCTGCGCACCTCTCCTCCAACACCTGCACGCGGAAGGCTTTCCGTGTCAGAAATATGCTCCTTACTTGGGCTGTAACCGATGGCTGCAATTTAAGCTCCTTCAATTGTAGGATTCTTTGTTTAAGGAATTGGGGGCGCAGGTGAGCAGGTGGGAAAGAATTTGGGGAGAAAGGGAGCCTTCCCAGAGCCTCTAAAATTCTGCTCCATGGATATCAGGGTCAGTACTTCAAGGCCGATCCAGATCAAGGTGTCAGTATCATCGGTGAACAGGAGACTGGGAAAGGAGCGGGAGGCCCCTTGGCCCACTGGGCATTGTCACAGGGTCTTGGCGTGAGCTCAGGGCACACAGTCTGCCTCAGCCTGTGAAAGGAGCCCTCCCCAGGGGAGTAGGCGGGATGTTTTGTCCAAGTTAGAAATCAAGGCTCTCGGTTTTCACACCTCTGTGCGTGGTGGTTTCCCCACAGGTCCCATCAAAGGGGACTTGACTGGGGTTCTTTCTTTCTAATCTGCATCCTCCAGACTCAAGGCTGATATGATCAGTTTGTCTGGGTACCTCTGGGCTGCATTCTTCCAGACTTTTGATCCTGCAGCCACTTTCAACCAGTTCTTTCCGGAGGGGCCATGACATGGTGGATCTCACAAGTTGTCCCCTATTAGATTTCATCTGATTCTGCTCTCTTAGGGAGGGGCCCCAGGAGAGCCCACTGGGTGCTGGGGTCCCAAGGAAATTACAGAGCAGTTAATAGGTCAGTTGATGACTTAGCTTTCGTGGGCTCTTTGCTCTTCTTCACTGTGAACCTGAACCTATTGATAAATGGGCATAGGAGTCAGAAGAAATCAAGATGCCCGCTCTGTTTCTGATAAAGCTGCATTGAGAAAGGTGGTGTGGTGCTGAGGCCAAAGTGGTCTTCCTTCTGCTTCCCTGATCAGTTGCACCCCCCCCCCACCCCCCCGCCCCCCCCCGCATCCTGTCCCAAGCTCAGCACTGGGACTAGAGGCCCCATATTCTCTGGGAAGAGGTGGTCCTTGCACTGCCGTCCCTCGTGGGCCCTTGGACACAGGAAGGATGGAAGAGGAGAGTGCACATGAGTGGGTGCAGCCGGGGTTCCCTTGGAAGCACAGCTGACATCTCTCCCAGAAGCTGGAGTAACGAGACCTTCCCACTGGGGTACACACTGCCCACCCCCAGTGTTAGCTATTTGCTGAGAGGCCAGTCTCAGAGCACGTGGCAAGACAGAGGTCACCTTGAGTAGGGCCTTGACCATGGACCTCTCACTCAGAGAGTGGGCAGAGTGTCAGAAGCTCGCCTGCATCAGGAGCTCCTCTTCCCCTCCCAGTGGGGGGCTAGGGACAATGAGTGGAGATGGGGTGGAGGGAGAGTCAGGCAGTGTTACTCCAGTCAAGCTCCCTCCTGGGAAGGGATGGAAGTCCCATTCTTCCTCCCCACCTTGGAAACCCAAGCACAGAGAAGTAGGGCCCCCACCCACCATCATGACCCTTCAGGACAACCCAGGCTGGCTGAATGCATGTAAACCTCTAATCTTGGGGGCTGAGAGGTGTCCCCATCTTAAGTAGCTATCAGGGGTAAGGACTTTCAGTTCCCTCTGAGCTGATACTTAGGAAGAACCAACACTTTGGGTGTGAAAGGCTGCTTGGTCTTGTTCTTCTTTCCAGTTGTTTGCGAGTCCATCTGGACCACAAGGTGAGGCCAACACAGTTGAAAGTGATATGTTTATTGAATCTTGTTTAAAAGGCCGCAGCCTTCTGAGGGCTAAACCCATTGGAAACCATTACAAATGCTCCTCCATCAAGAGATTTGCATTTTATTTCGGAAAGTCTTCACCAAAATTAGGAATCTGTAGTTAGAAAATTTGCCACTCTTTCCTTGCTCAAACAAAATGTTTCTTTGAGGCGTTTCATTCTCTTCCATCCATCCTGTCTACCCGCAGTGGCCTCTTCATCTCCAGTTGACCATGATTCATCTCCAACTCAGCATCTCCAGGTTGACCAGGGTAAATTTATATCTGCTGTGTGCTGCTGTGCTGTGAGGAGTGAGGTGTGCTGATAAAGTCCAGAGGGCCACTGCTTGTCACTACAAAGCCCTGCCTCCCTGGTCGCATATCACCGCTGTGTTTCCTTATGATCTGCACAAGATGCATGCTTTGATGGTGTATCAAATTCTCTTTGAGACAGCATGGAATTAGCAGATGAAACAAGAGAGTTATGGTGCACCCTTGGGGAAACTTCTGAAGCTCTGGCCGAGTCCATATAAAGGTTTTCCTTTTTTATAGGAACAAAGAAGATTATGACCAGTATTGCTCATCATCATATGCCTAACAAAGTTGTTGAGCTTTCCCATAAAATACTGCCCTAGGGAGAAATGAGGAATATCCATTAATTCCTTGCTTAGAGCCTTGTTAGCTTAAAATCTCAGTTTGTTGCTTCTTTCAACACCAATCTCCATAAGCCGATTAAGGAGACCTTGTTATCTTGTATCCCAAATAAGCCAAAGGGAATTGTAATTGGATTAAATCAAGGACCTGTAATTTCTGAAAAGAAAAAGTAAAAGATGAATAAAAAGCGACCCGTAGGCACATGTCTTTGCTAGCGGTAGCAGCCCATGTAAGCTGCAGACATTAGCCACCAGGACAGGCGACCTTTCTTGTGGACCATTGGAATGATTACAAATTTATACTCTGAGACAAAGGGCTGACAGCAAAGGACCATGCTGGAATTAGACATGGGAATTAGACCCCTGAGTGAAATAGGCAAAGATCCCTGCTCTTAGGGAGCTAACATCCTTGTGGATAAAAATGACTCACTAGATCTCAGGCGCTGTTCTGAGCATCTCCCATGTATGCATCCATTTGACCCTCACTCTTATCCTGAGAGTGGGCATTTATTATCATCCCCATTTTGCAAATGGGGAAACTAAGGCACTGGGAAGTTGGGTGACTTGCCCAAGGTCACACAACTAAAGGGGCAACTTAGTATTTGAACCTGGTGTACATCAGCGTGTACCGTTCATCCAGGGAATCTTGGTTTAAAAGGAGATTCTGATCCAGTAGATCCAGGTTGGGGCCCCTGTGATTCTGTACTTCTGACAAGTCCCCACGTGACACTGATGCTGCTGGTCCGTGGACCACTCTTGGAGTGGGAATGATCTGGGCCGTGATGGGCATCCCTGATGTCCTGAAAACGGAGCTCCTTAGAGATACAGTTACTTCTCATTTTGGTATCATCTTCATCGGGACTCTCTGTGGTTATCCTAGCCTGGGCTCAATTAGTTGAAGCTATGAAAACCCATCAAGCTAATTCAGAAGGGGGACAGGGATAGTTTAAGAATACAGAGCTCACAGAACGCAAGGACCGGGAAAATGCAATACATTAGCCCTCTTGGGATCCAGAACGCCATCAAGATAAAGTTTCTCAGCCCCACAGGTCCTCTCACCTCTGCTTTCCTCTTGCAGGTTCTGCCCTCGGCTCCATTCTGCTTGCTTGTTTTCCAAACATGGCTGCCTGCCCGGAAGTCCACAGGGTCTTTCAGCCCAGGGCCCACAACAACCATATGTACTCTGATCCTTAGTTTAAATTTCTAAAGGGGGGATCTGATTGGTTGCTTTGGCAGTATGCAGATTACAGGGCTGTGGGTGGGGCAAACTAAGCAGGAAAGATGATGGGTAAATGGTGTGACACGTCTAATATCACCTGCAAGACCAAATTTCCACTGAGGTCATTCCTGCACGTCCTGATTGCTCACTCTGTGGGGCTGTCAGAAAGAAAGAGATCATTCATTTATTTACCAAGCACCTACCAGCTGCCAGGCAGTGTGCCAAATGCTGGGGATACAGAGGTAGAAGCTACAGCTTCTGGTTTTCAGGAATTTAAGTTCTAATGGGAGAGGAGTTCTTCTCCAGTAATGGCAGACTAGCTTATAGCAGACCAAAGCCCGCCTTCTGAGAACAATTAGAAAAGCTGAAAAAAAATCTGCATTTCAGCTTTTCTAATTACATATTTATATCCCGTAAATACATTTGTATTACATAATTGCATAATTATATATGTGCATATATATTTCCACTATCCTAATTGTTCTCTGAAGGGCTACATAGATAGATAGATAGAGTGCAGAGAAGAGCAATGAGCAAGCCCAATTGTCAGCGACATTTAACTCTGTGAGAAGTTCAACCATACTTAAGCAGCACTGGTTGAGAGAAGCCATGCAGAAAGTGGCACTCAGGATGTTTAGGAGGCAGGCAGAGCTTTTGGCAATTCTAACAGTGAGATGAAAATTAGAAGGGCTGTGGTAAATACCCCAGGCTTTCCATGGGAGATCCTTAAAGGACTACTGTACCCTAAGAGTAAGGGCAAACCAGAAATAGACTAGACCATATAAAAACTGAGAGCCAGCCTCAAACAGTTCAAACCCCGGTGGGATTCCGTGATCATCCTCTTACCCTACCTCTTACCTACCAGGAAGCTACAATTTCGTCTAAAGCTCCCTTGATTTTCCATATACAATGTGTGGCATTCAATTAAAAAAAAATCAGGTTTATCAAGGGATAGGATCAAAAGCAAAAACAGATAACAGAGACAAGCCTGTGGGTGATGCTGATATGAAAGTTATCCAGCATGTACATTAAAATAATATGAATGATATGGTTGAGAAATTAGATGACAAGCTGGAGAAATTCATTAGAGAGCTGGGATGTATAAAAAAAGAATTCAATGGGTAATCTAGAACTGAAAAATACCGTGAATGCCATTAAAACTTAACAGATGGGTTTAACAGCAGTTTAGACACAGATGAAGAGAAGATTAGGGGTCTGTGAGATAGGCCAACAGGAAATATCCAGTGCAAGGCCCAGAGAAATGGAAAGATGGAAAATTCAGAATTGAAATCCATCGCAGTATTAATACAGAAGTTTGTGGGAAGGGCAGTAAATGGAATTGAAGCTCCAGACCATCTTTGCTGTAGACCTTGCCTCTCGTATTGATTCGGTCTCCATTCCAACTACCTTTGTCTTTTTATTGAGGTCCTAGATTCCCTTCTCTAGAGCTCAGTATGTAGCCACTGACCACTTGTGGCTGTTTAAATTTAAACTGATTAAAATGAAATAAACTACAAATTGAGTTCCTCAGTCCATGTAGACCAGCCACATTCCACATGCTCAGTATCCACGTGTGGCTGTGGCTGCTGTGTGTACAGTGCAAACAGAATGTTCCCATCATCTCAGAGAGTTCTCTTATGCAATAACCTCATTCCTTGACATTTTGCGTTTTCTGTCAGGTTAACTTTTAGATTTTTACCTGTGAATATGATGCCCCTATGTATGGAACCTCTCCATGCTTCTAGACTCCTTAGTGTGGTATTCGAGCTTTTATACAGTGTAGTTCAATTCTATTTCCCTGACTGTCGAGAGCAGGCACAGTAAATTCAGTGATCAATCACTGACTGAAAGAAGATGAAATAGTTCAGAATCAGATGCCTGCTGCTCTGTGTGACTGTCTTGCATGGAGAATGGTGCTCAGAGCACTTAGCCTGAGTCATCAGACGACCTCAGGCTCCCCTAGGGACATCTAGGCAAGGACACTACATCTTAGAAAGATGTCCACTATGAGGGTAAAACAAATAACATTTTGGTTCTTGAAATTCCCATTGGAGAACTCTTTATTTTGCAAATATATGGGGCAAGAGGGACTTCTCCTGAACTGAGTCCCAGCTTTGCCATCTATTGGCTTTTAACCATAGACAACGTAACTGCCCTCTCTGGTGTCTCAGGTCTCCCAGTTGTTGTGTGTAAGTCATTGCACCTCTTCCTGACATGTGAGTTGTGATAATTAAATGTGGTTTTGCACATGTGAAAATAACTTTATAAATGTAAGTGATGTATGTATCATATGGCATTACTTTGTATTACAGTGTGGGCATGGTCACTCGACTTCATAAGCCCCTTGACTTCGTGCTAAGCTGTTTCTTTTTTGTCTTCCAGTGATTTCCCTCAAAGCTTCTGAAGATTCATCCTTTGAGAAAAAGAAAAAGACCTGGGCAGTTTTTGAAGGTAAAGCTTGCGTATTTCTTTATTACAAGATGCTGCCTCACTTTTCGATAATAGGAAAGGGATAGAGTAGGAAGAAAGGACCCTAGATGCTTAGTGTTACCATAACATCAAGTTGTTTCCTTGCCTTAAACTTACTCAAGAGCAGGATGGAATCCCTGGCTGATGGAGTCAGCCCACAAGGTTTGAAAGACTAAAGATAAAATTTCCAGTCTGCGTTGTTTGGGGTTGTTTTGTTTTGCTCCAGAATTCCTACTCCTAGGTGATATTAGGGAGGGATCTTCAAGAGATACAAAAATGAAAAGTACTTCTACTGTGACTAATTTTATCTCAGTTTTCTTAAGGAGTTTGGGGTTCTGGAAACAGTTTGAAAACCTTAAGCAAGTGATTTTCAATCCGTGTTAGAATCAGCTGGGGAGCTTTGAAAACACCGATGCCTGGACCACATCTCTAGAGATGCTGATGGAGTTGGAACTTGTTAAATCTTTCCAGATGATTCCAGCATGCAGCCATGCCTCGAGTGGTCATTCCCAAAGCTGGTCCTAGACCAGTGGCATCAGCATCAGTGTCGCTGGGAGCCTGTTACAAATGCAATTTGTTGGGTGCTGCCCTTGCTTATGGAATCAGAAACTCTCGCGTTGGTGCCCAATAATCTGGGTTTTAATAAGACCTTCAGGTAATTCTGATGCACACTCAGACTTGAGCCTTAGAGCAGTGATTTTCAACAGGAGATGATTTTGCCCCTCTGGGAACATTTGCCAACGTCTGGTACATTTTTGGTTGGTGCAGTTAGCATTTTGGTGCTACTGGCATCTATTGGGTAGAGGCCAAGGATGCTGCTGAACATTCTACAATGCACAGGTCAGCCCCCCACAACAAAGGATGATCCGGCCCCCAACGTCAAGAGTGCTGAGGGTGAGAAACCTTGCCTTGAAGTAAGGAAAGTCCACAGAAATTATTCTCACAAAGTGGTTGAGGATTGTGACCATAAGCAATGAAAGAATGTACTTTGTGGGTTCTCAGGCAGAGCCTGTGGTCAGTGAAAAACTGATGAACGTTAAGAGGTGATGGGGAAATTGTGAAAGATGACATCTTGGGAAGGCACGGCATTTACTGATGATGAATGACCTTGCCAAAAGGACCTAAGGAGATGGGTGTGCCTTGGGGCTTCACTGTCACCTTTTGTTAATTCACAAGGTATAATGGATGGAGAGCATGCCCTAGGGTGAGCGCGCCTGGAATCAGACCCACCTTTTCCAATAGTGAATTGAAAGCAGTGGACTGAGGGACTTTCTGTCTTAGAAAAATGTCACTATAATTGTGAACATGGTCTGCAAACTATAAGGTGTCATTCATGTAGGCTGTTAGGATTTATTGTTTTGTTTTGAAGTCATAAAGCAACAACATGGATGGACCTTGAGGTATTATGCTAAGTGAAATAAGTCAGATGGAGAAAGACAATTACCATATGACATCACTCATGTGGAAGATAAACAAACAAACGCACACAGAGATAGGGAGCACAGATTGGTGGTTACCAGAGGGGGGAAGGAGGTTGGAGGGGGGATAAAGGGGTAAAGGGGCACATGTGTGCCATGATAGATAGAAACTAGACTTTTGCTGGTGAGCACCATGCAGTTTATACAGAAACTGAAATATAACAATGTAAACCTGAAATTTACACGTTATAAACCAGTGTGACCTCAATAAAAAAAAAAAAAAAATTCTTTCCCAGATTGCATTTGACTCCAAGAATAATTCTTTGTATTCCCTGCCTTTTCTTCTGCACATTTTGTAGCTGCCTTTTTCTTTATTTGATGTCTCTCTCCTACCAAAATAATCCCCAGTTCCCTCCCTCAGCCTTTCATTCAGGGAATGCCTATTCATTAGCAAAAACATGAAAGTGACTTTACTCCTCATGTGGTGAAGCAGTAGAAAAAGCAACTGATTTATCCCCTGTTTCTGGGGCTGCCCAATGACCAAGGCCCCATGATGGGTGGGATGGAGACATCTGGGGCATCCCTAAGGTAGGTGGCTGGCAACTGTGACAGCAGGAGCCCTGTTTACCGTCAGATGCATAAGGATCTCCTAGGAGGTGTGTTAGTAATCCAGACTTTGGGCTCCCCTCCAACCCTGAGAATCTGATTATTGCATTTAGGAAGGGATCAAAGAATTTGCACTTCATCGTGCTGTGGTGTTTCTGATGCAAGTGGTCTGAGAACCATATTTTGAAAATACCGCAATCCAAAAAAGCAAGACTTGATATGTTTGGAAGAACTGTAGCATTTAGTCCTGACATGCTTTCCAGCATAATCAGCGTCTCTAAAACACTTTGTATAATTAATAATGTTTTATAATTCACGTGTAGCTGCAGAATGTCAGAGTTACTCTCCACCTAACTCTCTACACAAAATCCTTAGCCCAACGTGGGCTCTCTTCTCAGCACGGAGAATTAGGTCCCTTCAGAAAAGCAGAATTGGAATTCTCACTATGTGTAAGGCCACAGAGCAGCTGTTTCAACCCAGGATGCTTTCCCTCTTATTTCGGCAGTGGCAGTGACAGCATCAGCATCCGTGTGCTTTGCTTTTTTAATGCAGCCACAGGTCAGGGGTGCAGTTGAAATTCCCTGGTGCCTGATCCCAGGCCTTTGCCCTTTTGTTCCTGGAGGGGCGAGCTGCAGGAGAGCCTGCGGAAGGATATCCATCCTCTTGGGGCTTAGCTGGCCTGGCTGTGTGCCCGCAGCACAAAAAAGGCATTGTCAGGCCTCTTGGTGTGATGCTGGAGTGAGTTAAATCCTTCCCCATGATTGCTCAGGTATTTGGCCCCGAGCAAGACGGTATTACAGGCTGGGTAAAAAAAAAAAAATAGTAGAACCACGTGGTTTTCTTGACAGAACCGCCATCTCCTAGGCATCTGCGTTTGCCCTGGAAATGTACAGGACTGGATTGGCTTTCCAGATCCAGTGGTCCAGGGAGAGTTGGGCTCCTTCCCTGTGCTGAGGAATGCTGGCGTCACCGGGTTCAAAGCTGCGCTGAATCCCCCAGCCGGCCTCGGGGTTGCCCAGCAACAGGTGCTGTCTGCCTTTCATCGGGTGGCTGGGCCTGGCCTGGCCTGTGTGGCTTGGCTTTATGGGAGGGCGGGAGCTGGCACACGGACACCGTGCACCCCTGTCTCGGCCTCCCTGCCGTGTGCACATCCCTCCAGCCTGCCTGCTCCACCATCTGCTTCAGGGAGGCCTGGGCGGGGGGGTGGGGAGACATTTTCTGCATGGAGGCTTACAAATTGAGTCTAAAAATGACACTGGTGCCTTTGGAAGCCCAGTGGCAAAAGACAAAGCTGCAAATGAATTCAGGGAAGATACCAAGATTTTTAGGATTGTTTTGAGTCTGTAGGTGTAGGGGGTATTTTAAAAGTTAAGCCCAGATTTGGTTAAAAGCAGATGTTTTGTTAAATTTGGATCTGAAGGCTTAGTTTCAGGCCTTGGACAAGGGTCGTTTGGCCTGCTCTGAGTTTTAAAACCTTTTATAGTTAGAGGTTTTTACGTGAAAGTTAAAGGAAAAGTCGGAAGATACCGTAGCGCTGGGCCAGCATGCCAGCTCGAGGACAGCTGCCTGGAGCTGAGCTGCCTCTGTCGGGCAGGCCACAGCTTTGCTCTGGCTCTCCCAGCGACAAGCTGGCCCCGACTTCTTAGGAGCTTGTGACCTTGGCTTAAAGGGCTCTGGGTTTATCCTTTGTTTGCAGAGAAGAGCGGGGGAGGTGGTTTCAGTGTTTTGTAGTAGCTACAGCAACGTGATTGTCTTTATGC
Source organism: Equus quagga (assembly GCF_021613505.1). NCBI lineage: Eukaryota > Metazoa > Chordata > Mammalia > Perissodactyla > Equidae > Equus > Equus quagga. The sequence continues at coordinate 104,181,565 of NC_060268.1, read as the reverse complement.
AGCAAAAAGAATGCTTGGATGGGAGGAAAACATCAGAACTTGGGGGTACTGGTTGCTTGCCCAATCCAGGAAGAGCTCAGGTGTTTTTTTGGGGGGCTTTTCTGCTTCTGCAAGGTGACACTTTTTCTGGTTCCTGTAGCTTCAAGAACACAACAGAGAGCAGGCGCAGTCGCTCCTGCGCCTGTGGGGACCCAAACGCAAGCGGCTGTGCCTGCTGGCCAGTGTCCACTGCCCGGAGGGCCTGCGTGCTTGGCGGTGCAGCTGAGCCTTCCAGATGGGCCAGATGTTTTGCGATTCTGTAGCCATGGCTGCCTGCGGAAAGCCCCCTTGGTGCCACGTTGAGGAGGCTGTGATCTGAAACCATAACGTGGGCCTCTTGGAGCCCCTCTCCTCCTGCCAGGGCACTGTGGCCCACAGATGTCTGCAGTATGCTTCTGGGGACGCTTGTGGGAGATTCTCGCTGTGACCTTGTCCCTCTTTGGTTCCCGCAGTCCCCAAATCAAGGAAAGAATTCTGATGAAGAGGTGAGCTCGTGGCTCACGTTGCTGTGCTCTGGTGGCACAGAAGCTTCAGTAGGACAATTTTTTCTCTCCATTCCAAGGATGAGACTGAAGCCGAATTGCTCTTGCCTTTTTGGTCCAGGGGCCCGGGTCTCCGGAATCCCTTTGACGGATGTTACACCCACCTGCCCCACGTTCTCTCTGCCTGGCAACGTGACCCCACTGTTTACTATCCTCTTGTGCCAGGATTGGCTCTGCAGTCCTGTTCCCAGAGTGGTTTGCTCAGCGGTGTGTAAATCCAGGACTGGCCGTATGTCCTCCAAGTTCTCGCCCATCCTGTATCTTGTCGTGAGTCCCCGTCTGTGACTTCTGCTCTGTCCTCAGAGTGTCCTGTTGTTTCAGTGCAGGCCCACGCCTCTCTCCTAATTCTTACCACTTGCGGAGTTCTCTGTGAATCCACACGGCCCACCCAAGTGAGACATGGGCCTGTATATAGAAAGGCAGTTTTGTTTTTAGTTATAGGACAGGGTTTTCTCTATCTCTGTCTGAAGCTTTTCACCCCCATTGAACTCCTCGACCCCTCTCATCTGGCTCTGCTCCCGTCATCCCACGCAGTTGGCTCTGCCCAGCACTTTTCCGGTAGCTTCTTAGTGGGAAAACCCAACGGGTGTTTTCCAGCAGGACTCGGTGCTATTATGGAGTCATTCTTACAATGCCCTACTCGCTTGGCTTCTAGAACGTTCACTCCAGTCCTCCTCCGCTTCTGTGACCGGCTCCAGGTCGGTCCCTTTGTAGGAGACTCTTGCTCATTCCCCTCCCCCGACCCTGCTCCTTTTACTGTCAGTGCAGGAGCTCCGTTCACCTGCGACCTTGTCCTGCTGCACTTTCTACTTATTTCAGTCCAGGCTCCTAAGTTGCCAGTCAAACTAGCTTAGCCAAAAGTGCTGACTGAGCCAAAGAACACAGGAGGAGCTCGTGGACTCTGGGCAGAGGCTGCCCTGGGCCTCCCTGCAGCACCGGCCGGGGTCAGAGAGGCGGAAGGAACACGTGATGTCTGTTTCCAGCCCACTCTCCTTCCTTCTCTCTCCTTGACATAGCCTTCCCTGCTTCTCCAGGCTCACCATGGAAGCCAGCGCCCTGCCACCCCTAGCCCGCTGGCTCTTTCAGTTTGAGCACTTAACTGATCACTTCTCCAGGTCCCAAGGGCTTTACGAAGGTGCGTTCCTGTTGACACAGCAGTTCCACTTCCAGGAACTTAAGAGCATAATGGGAGCGATGCATTAAGCTCTGCGCTTATGAATCCTCATCCTGAAATGATTTCTTCTAGGGAACAGTTGGAAACACCTGAGCAGCCAATGACTTTAAAGTCACTTATATTGACATGATAAACTTTTATCGTATTTTTCAAAACAGTTCTGAATTATTTTTTGGAGAGAGGTTAATGAGAAAATGAGATTAAATAAAAAGCAAGATATCAATTGTGTGATCTTAATTAAAAATATATACATATATATTATGAAGAACACTGGATGCTGGCAATAGCTATTTCAGGGTGATGAGAAGGCTGGAGACGTTTTTCTCTCTCTCTATTTTCCCTCTCTCTCTTGTTTTAATCCGTCTCTCTATTTTCACATTTTCTGTGTTATTTTAAATACGACTCAGCACTTTGGGAAGCTCCCCTTGACTGCTCCAGGCTGGGTTGGGTCCCTTCTGCGTGCATTTCCAGTACTGGGCACACATTCCTATTTTTGCAGGTACCACTCAGCCCTCTGATTTCTTGATGAGAAGACCTTTGCATGTTCATCACTATATTTCTTGCATCTAGGAGCGTGGGGAACGTGGCCGATAAATGTCTGTTGGCTGAAGAAATTCAAGTCAGAGCAAGTTTTTTAAGTCAGAGAAACATTTTTGCTGAGTCCAAACCTTTGCCAAGTTCAAACATCTGCAGCCTTTTGCTGCCTAGGAGGTTAAAATAACGCTTTTGGCTTCTCTTTCACTTTCTGAGAGGCTTTGGCATTTTATCAATCAGATTGATGATAAAGTTGATCACTGGAGTTTAAGAAGTGGATGTGTATTGTTCTGGGCTGAATGTTTGTGCCCCCCAAATTCTTGTGTTCAAATCCTCACCCTTAATGTCCTGGTATGAGGAGGTGGGGCCTTTGGGACGTGATTAGGTCGTGAGAGTGGAGCCCTCACGAATGGGACTGGTGTGCTAAGGAGAAGAGAGCCCCTGAGAGCTTGTTTGCTCTCTCTCTGTTCTCCGACATGTGAAGACGCCAAGAGATGTCGCCAAACCGGGAAGAGGGACCAGACACCAGGCCTGCCAGCACCTTGATCTTGGACTTCTCAGTCTCTACAACTGTGAAAAATAAATGTTTGTTGTTTAAGCTGCCCGCTCTATGGTGTTTTGTTATAGCCGCTTGTAACTAAGTAGTAACTAAGACACATAGGAACATGCTTTAACTACGGGACTTTTAAAAAAATTTTACGAGATCATTTTAGATTGACATGTATTTCTAAGAAATAATACAGAGAGATTCCTTGTACCACCTGGTACCCTTTACCCAATTTCTCCCAATGTAACATCTTGCAAAATTACAGTATAATATCACAGCCACGATGTTGGCATTGATACAGCCAAGACACAGAACGTTCCCATCACCACAAGGGTCCCTTATAGCCAAACTCATTTTCCTCCCATCCCTCACTTCCTCCTTAACCTCTGGCAACCACTAATCTGTTCTTAATTTCTATAATTTTGTCATGTCAAGAATGTTATATAAATAAAACCATAAAGTATATAACCTTTTGGGATTGTTTTTTCACTTAGCATAATTCTCTGGGGAGTCATCCAGGTCGTTGTGTGTGTCAACAGTTTAGTCCTTTTTCATTGCTGAGTAGTATTCCACAGTGTGGCTGGCCCACAGTTGGTTTAACCATTCACCCCCTGGAGGACATCTGAGCTGTTTTCAGTTTTGGGTTACTATGAATAAAGCTCCTGTAAATACACATGTAGAGGTTTTTCTGTGAACTTAAATTTTCATTTCTCCAGGATAAACGCCCTGGAGTGCAATTGCTGGGTTGAATAGTAGGTGTAGGTCTATCTTTTAAGAAACTGCCAAACTCTTTTCCAGAGTGGCTGTATTATCTTACATTCTCACTGGCAATGTCTGAGTGACTCAGTTTATCCGTCCCGTTGCCAGCATTTGGTATCGTCACTGTTTTTTATTTTAGCTATTTTGATAGGTGTGTGGCATATCTCATTGTTGTTTAAATTTGAATTTCTCTAATGACTAATGAAGAACTTGTGAACATTTTCTCATGTGCTTATTTTCCGTCTATATATTCTCTTTGGTGAAGTGTCTGTGTGTTTCTGCCCATTTTCTAATAGGATTGTTTCTATTTTACTGTTGAGTATTTTTTGTTGGTTTTTTTTTTGAGGAAGATTAGCCCTAAGCCAACATCTGCCACCAATCCTCCTCTTTTTCGCTGAGGAAGACTGGCCCTGAGCTAACACCCATGCCCTTCTTCCTCTGCTTTATATGTGGGATCCCGCCACAGCATGGCTTGATAAGCGGTGCGCATATCTGCGCCCAAGATCCTAACCGGGGAAACCTGGGCTGCAGAAGTGGAGTGCGTGAACTTAACTGCTACACCATGAGGTGACCCCTACTATTGAGTTTTGAGTTCTGTATATTCTGGATACTAGTCCTTTGTTGGATATGTAATTTGCAAATATTTTCTCCCAGTCTGTAACTTGACTTGTCATCTTCTTCATATGGGTGTTTACAGCACAAAAGTTTTTAATTTTGATCAAATCCAATTTATCCGATTTTCCTTATGCAGATGCTACTTTTGGTGTTGTCTAAAAACTGTCTCCTTTGTCCTAGATCCCAAAGATTTTCTCCTATGTTTTTTTCTAAAAGTTTTCTAGTTTATATTTTATTTTGAGTGGGCTTTTGTATAACTCGTACGGTTTGCTTCATTCGGCACGCCTCCTGTGGCGTGGCCCGTCCCCAGCGTCACCCCCATGTCCCTGCCTTTCAGATCTCTACGTGTACGCGGTGCTCGTGTGCTGTGCGGGGATTCTCAGCGTTCTGCTCTTCACCCTGGCCATCATCTGGCAATCTGTGTTTAACAAGAGGAAATCCAGAGGTAAGAGAACGGATAAGGTCACGTCTGGGAGGGGAGTGCCACCAGACCACAGACAGGCGGAAGGCGCTGAGCAAAGTATCACCTTGGTTGAAAAATGCATCTTGAGTCAGAGATTATTCACCTGTGACTGGTGGGCAGAGCGAGTGAGGAGATGTGTCTCCCTTGGACTCTGCTAAAATCAACGGTGACCACTCTCGGCATCATTTAAATTCCCCCTCTTCTCTGGTCCCTTCCTTCCTCAGTCTCTGAGCTCCCTCACCCATCTCGTTCTCCCATGCAGTCAGATGATTGGGTTCTGGCTCTCCCACTTCAGGCTGAGTTTCTAGACTCGTTCCTAACCGCTCTGAACTTTGGGTTCCTCATCTATGAGATGAAATGGGATTGACGCCACCTTCCTTAGATTGGATGTTGGTGTGAGTGTTTGTAATTTAATGACAGTCCCCGGTGCTGGGCCTGGCAGGCAGGCAGGAGTAGAAATCCCTCCTCCTCTTCCTGCTCCGTTGGTGTTCGCTTCCTGCCGTCCCCATTCTTGTGGGTGTCCTGTGCCTCTGGACTCCGTCCTCAGCCCCTCCTCGCTTGACTCTTTCTTTTCAGTGATTACAGTTCCCGTGACTCTCATCTCCCTGGGAAGGTGGCCTGCTCCCTCTCTCTAGTCCCGCCTTTCACCAAGCCTTGACTTCACGTCTCCACCAGCCCCTGTACGTTTCCTCTGAGATATTCTGCCTGCCCTCCCTTCAGAGTTTCCGAAACAGACAAGGATGCTGTAGCTCCCAGAGCCGACCAGTGTACGAGCTGGACCCTGGAAGCAGACCGACTCTGGTTCAAATGGCCACTTTTCTCGTAGCAGCTGATGGCTTACCTGCTGTGCCTTGCCTTCCCCATCTAAACGATGGGAAAAACAGTAGTGTACCAGTCTTATAGGGCTGTTGTGAGGATGAAGTTTAAAAAATACAAGAAAAATCCCCTTAATGCATTCTGGCTCCTTGCAAGTGTCCTGTGTTTATGGTGAGGTGGTTATAGTTATACAGGATAATTATTACTATTAGCCCAAGGTCATAAAGCTGGGAAGTGTTAGATTTGGTGGTCACAGTTTAAGGGGACGCTCAAACAGGGAAACTGAGCTGCGTTTCGAGAGGGGACTCTCCTCAGAGGTGTGGATGGGGCTAAGGGAACCGAGGAGGGAGCGGGGATGCTCTCAGGGACCAGCGCCCACTGGGATGCTGTTTCAACCCTAAACCCTAGGGAACAAGGGTGGGAGAGGTGCCTGGAAGTGCTGAGAGCTGTAGCTGTGGGAGCGTTACCCTACAGGGGCCTTAGCAGAGGGACTCACATGGCGTTAAACCAGCAGGGAGGGAGCAGGAGCCTGTGTTCCTCAGCCCCTCCGCTCCCCTGCTCCTCCAGATGTCCTGCGGCCACCTCCCTCTGGTCCTGCCAACCAGAAGCCAGAGGACAGTGCATAGAGGTCAGCCTGCAGGGCCCTGGGCAGGGTGGAGAAGGGTGGATGGGGGTGGGGAGGGGTGAGTGGATACAACCAGCACACTCAGCCCCCGGAGATGCAGCGAGGGCTGCAGCCCCATCTTTCTCCTCCACGGCCCGTGCCCTCCTCACCATGCTGTGAGTGCGTCTCTGTGCTGTGTTTTGGAAACCTTCCTCCAAGGGGTCCGCCCACCTCATCAACAGTGCCTGAACTTTTCTCCCATTCCAAACCCTGGACCACTTTTATGAACTTGTGGCACGTGTGGCACATGTGCACATGCATTGGCCTGCCTTCAAGAGGACAGTGTATAAGGCAGGGACTAGGCCTCTGAGTCATCCTCCTTGGAATTTGGCTCATGACAGCTGCTCCACAAATGGTGGACACATGGGCTTGCTTCCCGGCTGCTTTGCTCCCAGCTGTTGGGGTTTGGAAGCCACATAGGCAATTTCCAAGCCTGTTTTGCTCTAAAGACACCTCCGCCTGTGCTCGGGGGCATGATGGAGAAGTCTGCCTGTTAGGCCTTAGGTGGGATCCAGGAAACCAAGCAAGGTGGTAGGACGAGGAGACATCCTTCTGCTCCAAAGCCAAGAAGAACAGACTGGGACATGCACTCCAGGCTTTACACAGAGCTGCCGAGGATGCGGATCCCAGCTGCCCTTGTGCCCCCTGGAGTGGGCTCCAGATGGCCTCGTGTGCACTGTGCACGGCATCTGAGAGCTCTAGTGAGCTGTCGAGAGCTTTGAGCACCTGTGGTGGGCCAGACCCCTCGCTGGTGCAGCTGCCATTGGCAGGCTGGCATCCTCTACCCCTCACAGAGTGGGTCCTGCCCCGTGTAGCCCTTCCTGGGCACCTCCCAGCCACACTGTGGGTCCAGGGACAGAGAACTGTGGGTGACGGGCCCAGTGCTGCCCCTCCCCTGGGCCCAGGAGCCTTGGGGCAGCACCACCCAAACCTTCCCGAGCAGGCCGTTCACCAGGAACCTCCTCAGATGCTGGTGATAGTTTAGTCCACCTGGCCAGGCCTGAGAGTGCGTTTCTCATGGGATCCTGGGTGATGCTACTGCTGCTGGTGTGAGGCACGCGTTAATGAACAAGGCCTTCGAGCCACTTCTTCTTAACTCTCTCCCATGGGGTACCCTCTCATACCACAAATATTTTGAAATGATCCCGTTACTGTCTTGAAATGAAACTCAGAGATAAGACATGCTACCAGTTCCCACAAAAATCAACTCGATGGTCTAACTATAATGCAAAGGAGAAATGAATGGAAAGTGATTCATAACACAATGAAACAAACCAGTGATGCACCTCTTCTTTTGAATTTCAGAGAAGACACTATTCCTTTATATTTGACAGGATTTGAAGTATAGGTGTGTCTGTTTACATTTGAAATAAAGGCTAAACAAGTGCCTATATGTTTATATGAAGACTCAATATGCAAGAGACAGGGACAAGGATAGACTGACGAAGATGTGCCTTAAAATCCAGAGTGGCACCACGCGTAGTGATGAAATTTCTAAAATCCCAACTGTTGGTAAAGTTTCAAATAAAAGTATACATTCTGCCTGATTGTCACACTCCTTAAGCATTCCTCATTTATTAAAACTGGGCAAAAATATACCTGTGTTTATATGTAAAATGGACTTGGGTTCCAGGCTCTGACGAGCAGGATTTTTCTCTACACGAATGTCAGGAGGGTCATTCAAAGTCATGTGGGACAAAAATCTTCGTTTGTGGGCTGTCTTATGGATTTCTGGATGTCCAGCCCGCCTGCCCTCTGCCTACCCATTGTCAGGTACTGTCCTCAATCAGTGTGATAATCAGAAACACCCCCGGAGAGTTCTAACTTGCCTCTGATACCCGTGAACTTTGAGCAGGCTGTTCCCAGGTCTGGTGTTGAGTTGGAGAAAGCACGGCCTCCAGGAGCCCATGGGGCCAGGCTCGGTGGCGGGAGACATGGAGCGAGCGGGACACCGTCTGTACGTGGGCCTGCTTCTATCCTCACACTCTCTCTGGGCTGTAGCTTGTTGTATGAGGTCCCTGATTCCCAGCTGAGAAAGTAGAGGCATGCGGAGCACAGGGGAAGAGCTCACATATTTTAAAGGACCCCAAACCCACCCCCTCCAGTTCTAAACTCTGTGCCTTCCTCTGCAGAACCTCAACAGACGCCATCCTCGGAGAGCCCTGTCACTGCTCCAGGCAGACTGGGGAGGGTTTAGTCCCCTTCACGGTTCCAGGAAGGCCGCCTCTGGCTCAGAACCCGGTAGATTTGCAGGCAGAGCCCCAACTTCCATTGAGGCCTGGATTGTAGGGCCTTTCCCAGCTTGTTTTCTCAATGAAATTTAATAACAAAAATGACCAAAGGGGATCTGATAAGCATGGCCTTGTTTTAGGTCGGTTAAAGACCTTTCCAGCTCTGAGGACATAGCTAAGAGCAGTTGCCTTTCCTGTCATTGAGTGAGCTCTTACCCAGAGGACATGCCCTGGTCACCCTGAAATGTTTCATGTGGCTATTGCTGTGTAACACACCCCCTCAGTCATAGTAGCTTCAAACAACATTTATTTGCTCAAGATTCTGCAGGCTAGGCAGGGCTCAGCCGGGCAATTCTGCTGGCAGTGTCACTTGGAGTCTCCATGTGGCCTCGTTGTCTGGAGTTGACTGGGGCCTGAGATCTAGGAATGGCACCACTCTTAGCCCTGGGGCTCACCTCTGAGACAGAAGAGACAGAAGGACTGGCGACCATGCCCTTCCCCTCTAGTCTCACTGGCAAGGTAACCATACCCTCCTACTTGGTGACCCAGGGCTCTAGCGTGTGCCTAGACGGGATGTTGGCATAGTTGTCACTCTGTCACGTTCTGCTGGTAAAGGAAGTCGTGAGGGCAGCCCAGACTCAGGGTGGGGAGGACAGTCCACCTATTGATGGGAAGAATAGCAGAGAATTTGTGGTCATCTTTAAGTCGCCACACAAGGAAAACTGGATTGCTGTCTTTCCACTGCCAGAACCAATGGGAAGCAGCGGGGGCCCAGCTCAGGGGTGAGTATGGGATACACCCAGTCACTCACGGTGGCTGGGGCTTAATGGTGACCATTGTGGGCCCTGAGAACTGGAGGTGCCAGGGCGTTACCCAGGCAACCAGCTAGTTCTGGAGGAGCACTGCGTCCTTGATGCCCAAGCTGGGATGGGAAGGGGTTGGCGGGGGGGCGTGGCAGCAATTCCAAAGGGGCAGGTTCCAGCAGTTGCCAGAGTGAGAGCAGCAACGGGGCACCTCCCCTTATGTCAGGCTATGCCCCAGGGCGCTGCTCCTTTATGGGTTAGCTGCAGTTGGTCATAGCTCTCATTGGGAGCAGTCAAACATTTGTGGGCCAAGCCACATGTCCACATAAAAACCAGTGACACTCTTATAATTGAAATATAGCATATTCTTACGTTCAATGCTTTGTACTGTTAACAAGTTTGCATCATTTTGATTAAAATGATTACTATATATGAAGTGCTTAGAATGGTGCTTGGTGCAAGGAGGGCCCAAGCTTTACTAGGGACCCACGGCAATAAAGACTCCCTCGTGACATGGACGATTTCTAGATTTTCTGTGCAAGAGCGGATGTTTGTTGAGCCTTCTGCATCCTGACCACGTGTAGGAAAGCCAGCCCCTCCTTGAGTGGGGACCACAGAGCATGCGGGTTTGCAGGCTGCTCACACACACGTGGGAAGCAGAGCTGAGCCCAGGACCTGCTCTTCTGCCCCTCAGCAAGATCTATCTCAAAAGAGGACATCAGAGTAGCTGGCCCTAATCCTGCTTCTGACATAAACAAAGCCCATCCTGGAAGCCAGAGGGTCAGCCCCCTTCTGCCCCAGGCTTCCCGCTGCTCTGCCCTCGCCCCAGGCCTTGCACTGCTTTCTTTCTCTGGGGCGCTCACTGTTTATGTGAGCTGGAGTTAATTGCACCCTTGTGTTGCTTGCCAAGCACAAACACGCTTTCCACTCTTTTCCCAGAGAGTGAGCTGTGACTGTCTGTCCCTGGTCTTCATTAGCACCAGGGTGCCTGGAACTGCATCCTGGGGCGTCTGCAGCTCTGAGTCACCCTGGAAAACACCCATCTTGGTTCCCAGAGCGGAGCCGAAGTTATTCTAGTGGTTCCTTGAGCAACTGGTTTCCAAAGGTCTTTTCTTCTTTGGAAAATAGTCTACACTCGCTGCTTTGGGGTAGCCCCAACCATCCCCCACGCTTCCACGTCTGAGCTTTTGAAAGGACAGCTTTGAAGGCACACCAAAACCAGACAGGAAGGGGAGGGGCCTAACCTCTTTATCGCCGCTCCTCCATGTTCTTAGCTTCCCCTACCCAGAACCTGCTGGCGCCTACACCCCCTGCCGCAAGCCTGCTGTCCACTGCTCCCCTGTACCGATGGCATCAGAGGGCCTGTGATCTTTTCTCCCAGAGGGACAAGAACGACGGTGCTGGGGGCTGCGTCCCACTCACCATCACACTCGGTGAGGAGAGGCCGTGAAGCTCAGAATGGGCTGGCTGTGGACAGACGAGGAGGGATGGATCAGCGACCCTGGGGCCGTGGGGAGGATGAAGGCTCCCCCACCTGGCTTCAGAGACACTTGGACAACCCTGAGTGTGAGCTGTCCTCTCGAAACACTTCTGAGACACAGGCTTGGTCTTGAGAGTGCGTGGGGAGCCTCGGCTGGCGCTCGTGGGGCCCCTGCTGCCGTCAGAAGAAATCCCATCTTTGCGGAGGTGGGTAAGCTTCTCCAGTAGCTTATTCATGAAGGAGCACTGGACGTCGAGCCTGCATTCAGGCTCCTTTGCTTACAGAACTGATCTTCTCAGGCCCCAAAGGTCTCCTTACTATAAAATGGGGATAGAGTTCCTCTAACCTCTCAAGGCTGTTCGGGACACTTTTCCCGGAGCTGTGTGGCAGCCAGTCCTGGGCACGGGCAGCTCTGGGGGGCACCTTCTCCTGTGTGCGGTTCACCTTCCTAGCTTGCACCCCGCTGTTGTATCACTGTGACTACAGCATCAGCCACCCTGGCCACTGGGGCAGACGAAACCCCTCTGTACATTGTCCCCAGTAAAGATACAATTCGGGCCACGCATGTAATTGGACATTGTTTAGAAGTCACAATAAAGAGGTAAAAATAAACAGGTGAAATTCATTTGAATCTATTTGATTTAACCCTATATATGTGAAACATCATTTGGACAAGTGTCAATGCAAAGATTCTTGAATGAGATCTTTTACATTCCTTCTTTCACACTAAGTTTTTGAAATCCAGCACGATTTCATCCTCCCGGAGCATCTCATTTTGGACTAGTCACATTTCAAGTGCTTGCCAGCCACCCGGGGCTTGTGACCACCTTATCAGTGTGCCTCTGGGTAGACAACTTTACGTGCTGGTGCTTTTCATCGAATGGATGTGGCCATAAAATGGCTCTTTGTACCAAGAGAACAGGAGGTGGAACACTTAGTTCTCCTTCTCAGCTTTCCACATCGTGACCGAGAGAGACCTCTTGACCTGTCCTTGTAACAGTGCCGGTCAGGCAGGAAGGGGGCCCACCCCTGGGTCCTGTCTCTCCCCCCGGGGAAATGCAGGCAGTGCTTTTCCAGGCTGCAGGGCTGGCTCCCTGCCAGTGCTGGGGCCCAGGGAGATTGGAGAGCACTGTGCTTGTTCATTCTGCAAATGCGTTGGACCTTGGCACCTCGCTCGCTGCGAGTGCGGAATGCTTGGACGACAGAGCAGAAATATCCGCGGGTCCCATCTCAGAGTCTCTGCAAGGCCTGTGGGTTTGAAGAGGGTGCAGGCAGGTTGGAGGGGACTGGGGGAAAGGTCTGCCATACCTCAGAGGCCCTGACACTGCTGTAGGGTCTGATAGGATTGGGGGCATGGCTGCCTCCCCCCAGATCACCCATTTGGGAGAAGTAGTTGTGTCAGGCACAGGCCCAGGTGGGGATGGTAAAGCCTTCAGGCTGAACATGTCATCTTGGAGGTTTAGCTGTGAGGTGGGGCCTGGGAGCAGTGTGACCTCAGCTGAGGAGGCGGAGAAAGGGTGGCTCAGGGCCTGGCCCTCACAGGCTGCTTCCTATCAGGAAGGTGAGAAAAAGTCCTTTCTTTTGGAGTCTTCAAAGTCCTGAAGACGGTAAGATCATCTTAAACTGTGAACTGTGTCCTGAGATTTCCTTTCTGTGCGGGATGGCTGCCTTGCGTGGAGCCGGGGGCCTGTGGGTGGGGTGCGCTGGGTGCCGGGGTGCTGGGTGTCCTAGGATCGCCTCCCGCATCGACTCTGCACTTGAATCCTTGTCTTACAGGCTCGGATTCTGGGGGAGCCCCAGCAAAGACAGGTTAACACATTTATGTAATATGCACTGACTGTGCTGTGCATACTGAAAGGTGATCCTGGGCAAAGTCTATCCTGCAGATGCCCGTAAGTCCCACCTTTGGTGTCCAGGATCACTTTTAGGATGTCACTTCTGGTCCCCTCTTCATTAAAGGGACTAGATTCACGGCGCTGAGACCTCATAAACATCGGTCAGCAAGTGCCGCTGGCAGAGGTGCGTCGTCTGTGTCTGGCACTGACCGTCCTCAGCGGCTCCTGGTCCTTCTGAGTCAGCCCCCTGCCCCCATGGCCAACTATTCCGGGAGCCCTGCCCCCCAGCTGCTTTCCTGCTCCCTGATCTCCAGGATGCTCACCTCGCTGTCCCCAGACTGGACCTCCTGTGGGATTCTCTAGGGCCCAGGCCCAGCTCTGCCCGGCTCCCCAGGTTCTCTGAGAATGGTGTGGAGTAGAACAAGAGGGTTCTGGAGTCGGGCTGCCCAGTTTTGCCCTTTCTTGGCTGTGTTAGTTTGTTCCGGCTGCCATAGCAAAGCTGGTAGGTGGCCGTCTTCTCCTTGTGTCTACACATTTTACACATGGGCTTTCCTCTGTGCGTGTCTGTTTCCTAATTTCTTCTCCGTATGAGGATGTAACCATATTGGATCAGAGCCCACCCTAAGGACTTCATTTAACTTAATCACCTCTTTAAAAGGCCATTTCCAAATACAGTTAGATTCTGAGGTTGGGTTTTGGGGCTTCAACATTTCAATTTTCGAGGGGACATAGCTCAGTTCCTAACGCTAGCTGTGCGACCTTGGGCAAAGTCATTAACCTCTCTGGGCCTTAGTGTCCTCCGCTGTAAAATAGGTGTAATAAGCAGGTTATTGTGAAAGTCAAATTAGAGGACAAAGTTGTGGTCTTCAAATGCTTTTGCTTGCATAGCCCCGAAAATCATTTAAAAAACTACACACCCTTGAAAATTTTTTGTTGACGTGAATTTTTTTTATCGTAAATGTAAATTGTTGCAAAAGATGTAATTTCCAGAGCATCACAAATGTTGAGATCTTAAAATGAAATGGTTAAACCTCTTTTACATCTAAATGTCATAGATTTAATAACTACCTCTGTTGATTTAAAAAAAACTCCATGAATAAGTTAGCTGTTAGAAGTTTTATATTGTTCCTTTTTCTCCTGGAACTTTTGTCTTCAATCCACTTCCTTCACAAAATTGTATCCTTCTTTAATACAGTTTTTGATCTGAAAGTCCTGTATTGATCACCGTATCATACTTCTCTGTAATGTTTCTAAAAATTTAGATTAAGAATGTTTTTATTTCCTTCTTCCATAAATCTCTAGGTGTTAAATCTTTTTTTCTGGATTGAGTTATTAATATTGCACAATTAGGAAGATTTGGACTATGAGTATAAAATTAATCAAAACCACATAAATATGTTATAAATTTAGATAAATAATTAATAGTTGTAAGTAAAATTTTATTGAAAGTGTATTTTTATTGAAATGGATTTTTACTTTTACTTCATATACTCTTGTAGGAATTTGTTTAGTGATAGAATTCGGTATCAATTCTCTTCCTATTTTTTTAACAGAGGTTAGCTCTGAAATACCTCATTCGATATAAAAAGAGGCAGGAATGGCTGAAGTTTTCTTACACTGCTCAATACTTTATACTGCTTCCAAGTTATATGTCAAAAGTCATATAATGATCTATCATCAAAAATGATTTTTAATACCAGACTAGCTGACAACTGGCTTAGGTCATTAGTCAGTCCTTGTTGAAAGCAAAATGTTGGAACCCTCCCCGCCCAGGGAAGGGTTTAGTTGCCTGGTCATTACTCATTTGCCTTCTCAACACTGGCACCAATACTTCCAATCATTTCTTGTTTGATGCCCACTGGGTTTCACCCCCAGGACAGGTCTCCATGGTGCGAGTCAGGATCGGTGAGAGGTGTGTCGTGATCCGAAGTAGAAAGGTGAATGAATTCTTAGGAAGCAATATTATGGAAAGTGAGGATCTAGAAACTGATTTCCTTAAAACCCTCCTTCCTAAGAGGGCTTAGGGGTGTGCGAACCTCAGACTAAACGCCCCTGATCTATAGCATAAGCTTAGAATAGTGCCAGGAATGTCTGAAGTAGTCAATATATACTAGCTAAATGCAACTTATTGTTGCATCTGTGAATTATCCAGCACAGAGTAGGAGTGTGGTAAATGGAATGTGGGAAGAGTTTAAGTACTAATAGAGGTTGGACCAGATAAACCTAAAAAGCCCCCTCTAATGCTGAGATTCTGTCATCCTGGTCTGGAATTTGCATTGGTCACCTGTGTGACAGGTCATTCCAAGAGTAGAAGGTTAACACAACAGCTATTTTATTTGCTCACATTCTGCAGGTCGGCAATCTGGGCTGGGCTCAGCTGAGCAGCTCTTCTGGTCTCAGCTGGAGTCTTTCATGCAGCTGCAGTCTGCTGGGGGATCCGCCGGGGCCTGGCTACTGTGGGGCTTCAGCTGGCATGACTTGTGTCTGCTCCGTGTGGCCTCCTCTTCCAGCAGGCCAGCCAGGCTTCTTCACATGGTAGCAGAAGAATTCCTGCAACTAGAGAGAGAGCAAGGCTCAGAGCACGAGGCCCTTTTATTCTGCTTGTGACTCATTGGCTAGTGTTTCATTGGCCGAAGCAAGTCATGTGGCCAAGCCCGGAGCCATTGTGGCACAGGGTTCCACAAGGCTGTGGGTAGGTACAGGGAGGCGTGCTTCCTGGGGCCATCGATGTAACAACCTGCCACACAACCCCAGGGCCCTGTGGCTGTTTCGGCTTTCACTCTCTTCCAGGTGAACTCAGCTGAGAGCCTTAGCCTGGACTCTTGTCAGGACGAGTGCCCTGTTATTCTTATTTTTCCTCTGTAGTTAGAAGCATTTGGTTTTTCTCAAGGAGACCTGCTGTAGGGGCTATCTTGCTCCAAGATTGTTTTCCCAAGGGCCTCCTCTTAGTCCTGGAAGAGCGTTAATCAGAGGAGGAAAACCCGTTTTACAGAGAGGAGCTTCTAAGTGGAGACACGTTGGCCCAGCTTTGCCCAAGAAGGATTTCACATGGCTAAGGCAGAGCCGAGAAGTGGGGTGGCTCTGTTACTCCAGGACCCTTCAGCTTAGAGCCCAACTCACCCTGGCTTGGCTGGAAATGAATGAATGGGGTTATGTAAGCGGGAAGTCAGTGGTGTGTGGCTTCATACCTGGCTAGATCCAGGGATGGAGCAATGTGAAGTCCCTGTGGGTGTCCACGCTATGACTCTGCTGTCCTCACCGAAAGAGAAGTGTGCAAGCCCCGAGAGGTGGCTTGTGTCTGGGCAATACCTTAGTACCTGCGTTTCCTGGTAATTCCTGGAGCTTATAGATCTAAAGTGGCATTTATTTACCATGTTCTTTTTCTTTTTCCTTTCACAGTGAGACATTATTTGGTGAAATGCCCTCAGAACAGGTAGGGATATTTTCTTCCTTTCTTCAAATAAAACTCCTTACTATTTTGCTTTCTTTTGATGTTACTAAGAAATTGGTTAAATTTGTATCTTTACGTAAAGGTCTGCATATTAGACCACAGATTAGCCTAAAGAATGTGTGTTCTGCATGCATTTGCATGTTTCTAGATGCCATACCCCAGCTGTCACCCCCAGAGGGTCCGGAGAATGTGTGGCTCATGCTCGCCCACCATGCATGCTGCAGGAGGCTTGGCACCTGCTGCTGGAGGGCTGCTGCCCCCGATTAGGATGGGGCTGGCAGCTGGACAGGACTACTCTGATGCCTTCGAGCATAAGATTCCTAATCCCCTCCACCAATGTCTGCTTGTCCCATGCCCCGTTATTACAAAATGCAGCCATTAGTAATATATGTGCTAAGATGCTAGTCTTTTAGCTGCTGAGACAGTCCTCAGAGCTAACATAAAAGTTACAGGAGATGTTGCAAACTCGTAGTGTTTAAAAATTTGAGACTTCTGGTCCAGACAAGATGGCATAGGTTGATTTCTCCCTACTCTTCCCTGCTAAGCACATCTATAAACCCTGGAAATAATATAAGAGCCCGCCAAAGGAGGCTCTGAAAGGTGGTAAGTAGAAAATTATGAAAGATAAAGGCAAAGAAAAAAATCTTAAAGGCTACCAGAGAAAAAGAATGCATTCCCCATAGGGGAACACAAATTTGAATGATGGTGCATTTTTTATCTGCATCTGTGAAGGGTAGAAAGAAATGGCACATTTTTCAAGTCCTGAAAGAAAAGAACTGTCAACCACAAATTCTATATCCAGCAAAAGCTATCCTTTAGGAGTGAAGGGGAAATGGAGACATTCTCAGAAGAAGGGAAACTAAAAGAATTTGTCACTATCAGGCCTACCTTAAAAGAATGGCTAAAAGAAATTCTTGAAATAGAAGAAAAATATCTTGGTGTGTTAGGAAGGAAGGAGGAACAATAGAAAGAACAGAAATATGGGTACCTACCTAGACTGTTTTTTCCTCATGAATTTTAAAAATAATGTTTGATGATTGAAACAAAAACTATAAAACATTCGGATACTCAAGAAGAACATTGTGATATTTAAAAGTGGGGAAGATAAAGTGACCTAAATAGAAGTGAGGTTTCCACACTTCACTCAAAGTGACAGAATGTTGGTGCTAGTAGACTGTGGTAAGTCATATGTGGATGTTATAATGCCCAAAGCAACCATTAAAATAACTATGAAAAAAATACACTCAAAACACTATAGAAAAGTAAAGAAGGGATCCTAAAGTATGTTCAAGTAACATAAAGAAATAGAGGAATGAGAAGCATTGAAAACAAATAATAAGCTTGCAGACCTAATTGCTAACATACTTTTTATCTTAAGTGTAAATGGTTTAAATATATCAGTCAAATGACAGAGACTGACAGAGCGGATTAAAAAAACATGACCCAACTATATACTCTTTACGAGAAACTCATTTCAAACATAGTGATATAGGTAGATTGAAATAAAAAGATAGAAAAGGATATAACATGCAAACAATGAAAAAAAAATCAGGAGTGGGTATACTAATATATGATAAAATAGACTTCAGAACAACGAAACTTAATAGAGACAAAGAGGGACATTAGAGAATGATAAAAGGGTCAATCCATCAGGAAGACAACTATCCTAAACGTGTGTACACATCGAACAGCAGAACCACAAAATATGTAAAGCAGAAACTGAAAGCAGAAACTGAAAGAATAAACTGGTAAATCTACAATTATAGTTGGCAACTTCAACACCCCCCTCTCAGCAACGGATAGACCTCCTAGATAGAAAATTTGCAATGATACTGAAGATCTAAACAATGCAATCAACCAACAGGACCAAATTGATAACAGAGCAAACACTCCAGCCACCAACAGTGGAACACACATTTTTCTAGCCTCCGTGCAACATTCACCATAAGATATGGTCTATCTTAGACAGTATCCTAGGCTTTAAAACAAAGCTCAACAAATTTAAAACAATTGAAACCATATAAAATGTGTTCTCTGACCACAGTGGAATCAAACTAGAAATAAAAGACAAAACAATGGCAGGAAAATCTCTAAACATGTGGAAATTAACACACTTTTAAATCATCCATGGATCAAAGAGAAGGTCTCAAAGGAAATAAAAGATATGCAGAATTGACTAAAAATTAGAATAAACATAAAATATGTGGGATGCAGCTAAAGCGGTGCTGACAGGGAAATCTATAGCTAAAGATCAAAGCAGAAACTGATGGAATTGAAAATAGCAAAACAATAGAGAAAAATCAATGAAACAAAAAGCTGGTTCTTAGGAAGCCATTGGGAGAAAATGAGCAAAATGTACACAGGCTCTCTCTGCTTTATTTTTATGACTGTATGTAAATCTGCAATTATCTTGGTAAAAGTTTCAATTAAAATTGATTTTGGATGTCTCTGGGGGATCCCGTTTACCGTCCCAACAGTCCCCATCCTTGACTGCTTTGTGTTACTCCTGTTCAGTTTGGGATCCTTAGAAACTCTGTTGTTAATATCAAAATGCAAATTTATTTTATTGAGAGTTTACACCCTACCAAGTACTGTTGTGGGAGCGTGGGACACAGCAGTGAAGGGAAGAGGCAGAAATCCCTACCTTTGTGGAGTTTACCATCCGTGAGTGCAAGTGCATACGTTTCCAGGAGAGATGTCTGACTATGGCCAAGTGAGGGGATGAGCAAGTCCTCTCCCCTAAAAAACAACTATGAAACCAAACAAAATTGACAAGAATAACTATTTTAGCACTCTGGAAAGACCAAAAGTATAAACTAAACCGAGAGGCTTTTGTACTTGAAAGACTGCTGACTGCTGGTGAGAACAGTGGGAGTCTGTGGCCATTTGGCCGCAGGCTGCTTTGAGATGCTCCCTTCCTGCTTGGTTGATGCTGAGGTCCTTGCAGGGCAGGGAGTGCCATGGACCACCAGCTCCTCTATTGTGGTGGAAGGGGCTTGTCTGACTTGGAGCAGTGTGCAGTGCCCACATTCAGCAGCACTGTCAGTGGAAGTGGCAGCATTAGAAGTATTGATCAGGGAAGCCCGATGACTCTACTAGCCTTGGGTTTTGGTCCCTGTTGGGCAAGCGTATTTCTGGCTGAGGCAACATGCATGTGCCGTGGAGAATGGAGAACGTGTAAAGGTTGGCAAAAGATGTACCATAAAAACAGTAACAATAAGAGAGGTGGTAGCTAAATTAATATCAGATAAGATATAACCTAAAACAAGAAATATTACTAGAGGCAAAGAAGGAAATTTCATAATTATGAAGGATCAACACATCGGGAAGATATAACAATTATAAATGTATATGGGCCTAACAACAGAGCCTCAACAGACGTGAAGCAAAAACAGAAAATTGAAAGACGAAGTCGATGATTCTAGCATAATAGCTGGAGATTTCAATGCTCCATTCTAATAAATGATAGAATACCTGGACAGAAAATCAACACAGGCACAGAAACTAAGCAATCTGATCTGACGCATGAGAATACTTTACCCAAATGAATGCATGATACATTCTCTTCAAGTGTGCTTGGAACATTCTTCAGGATAGACCATATTCCAGACCATAAAACAATCTATATAAACTTAAGAATTTTATATGTGTAAGAAATCATGCAAAGTCTGTTCTCTGATCACGAAAGAATTAAATAGAAATTAATGACAGAAAGAAATCTGGGAAATTCCCCAAAGTGAGACTAGTTGGATGTTTGAGTGTGGCTTGGCCTGTGGGCCTCTCTGCTGTTGGGCTAGCCCACAGATTGGCCCCTGGAAAGACTGCCTTGACTCCTCTGCACCCCAGGACTCTGCAGGGACATGCTTGACCCACGAATCTGGTAGAAAGCACCTTGCCGATTTGCCTTTATCTTCCTCCTGAGAACCTCGTGCTGATTTGACTTAGCGCAGCCCAGGTTTCTTGCTGTGGGGCCTGGTTGGTGCACTGGTCAATCCTTGCCTTTAAACTCTGGCTTTGGGCCTAAATGGCGCTGTGCCTCTGCAGCCCAGGCCGTTCCTTCTGTCGTGCCAGAGGGCTTCCAGATCCCGCTCCGTCATCGGGGCTGTAGCACGGGCGGCTGGACCTCTGCAACCTCAAGCTGTGATGGAGTCATGTGTCCTTCTCTGTCTTCTGACCACTTCCTCCTAAGGGAGAACAGGCAGAGAGCACAGGGCCAAGGCAAGATTCCGGGAACGGAAACACTCTGGCAGGAGAGAGACTAGGGGAGGAGGCCACCCGCTGGCGCTGAAGCTGCGGTTGCCCCGAGGGGCCTTCCCCAGGGACGGGGCCAGACTCTCGGGAGTTCATGACTCGCTGAGAGAAGTTCTAACAGAAGCAAAGCAAGTCTCATCTTGAATGTGTGTTATTCCTGAAGTCGGAAGTTGCCATCTCCTGGGAGGAGTGACCCTGACCTTTGGAGTTGGGAGACTGTTCCTTTCTGGGGACAAAGCGTTCTCCCAGAGCAGAGAGCTGGGCCGAGCGAGCATCTGAGGCTTCTGCGAGATTTGAAACATGCCCTCTCCGGGGAAAAGAGCCATGACAGCAGCTCCACTCGTACATATGAAACTGCTCCAAAAGGTCCCAGAAAATGCCACCAGCTGCATGGACTTGTGACTCATTCCCGCCCTGTGACACCTCTTCAGTGGGTTCACATCTTTCCTTCCTGTAGGTCAAGTTCAGGAATGTTGTTGAGAGGATGTACGGGGCGTTGAAAAGGTGGTTCGCAGCCAGTGCGTTTCCTGATATTTCGCTTGACCTCTTCTTCCGGATTTGAGATAGTAAAGGACTTGCGAATGGGGGAAACTGAAGTGGACACTGTGCTACCTGTGCCCATGGCCGTTACCCCTGAAGTTCCCCGAGCTTTCTTCACGTTTCCGGGGCGTGCACTTTCTCAAGGCTCCATAGGGGCACAGACTATTTTGTGTGTTGGATAAATTACAGGCACAGTCTTACTGTGGTTTGTGGGCTTAGTTTAAAGTGTTTTTCAATCTTTTTGAGTCATCAGGTATATTTAAACATACCCCGACAATCAAAGGATGGGATCGAATTAATAGTGACTTGTTCAGGATCTTACAGTGAAGGCACAGATGTGATTTCAAAGATATGTGCTCCGAACTTAGACATGTAACTGTTTGCGTCATTTTTATAGTATTGAATAGTAGCAGTGTTACAAGACGTTTATGCCTTCTGTGAAAGGCAACCTGCTGTGACGGTTAAAGGCTCTGGGGTCAGGCTGTCTCCGTTCGAATCCAGGTTCTGCCACACGTTGCTGTGTGCCCTTTGCTAGATTTTCAACCTCTCTGATAAAATGGGGACAATAATAGACCTAGCACATAGTGGTGTTGGCAGGTTGAAGTGAGTCAGTCTGTATAAAGGGTTTCCAACAGTACCTCCTAAATGGTGAGCTCTATGCAAATAGATCTCTTGTTCTTCAGTCAATACTTACTGAGTGACTCTTCTGTATTGGACAGACTGCAAGGCCTGTACAGCAAGGGTGAAATGGCACAAGTCTAGTGGGAGATCTAGAGAAGTCAAATTGTGGCGGTGGCCGTGGCCTGCCCACAGAGATGGCCTGGACACCCGGTGGAGGTGGTTTAACCCTGTCCCAGGGGCCTGGGTGGTAGGCAACGCTTCCTGGAGGTGAAATTTGGGCCAAGTCTTGAAGGATGAGTGAGAGTGTTCCAGGAGGAGGGCTGGTGGAGGGGGAGGCAGAGCAGATGAAAGGCCTGGGGCCTAGAGGAGCGTGTCCATGAGGGAGGAGCCCTGGAGATTCAGGGCAGAGCAGCAGAGCGGAGGCTGGAGAGGGCGGCAGGGCCCGATGCCAAGGGACGGCAGTTGTCATGGTAATAACAACAGCCAAGCCCCCTTTCATTAGATGCCACATTCTGAGCCTGGTAGGACACACACCATCTTCTTCACTTCCCGCAACACCCCCATGAGTGGGTACCATGTTATCCCCGTTCTGCAGATGAGAAACCAATCCAAGAAAAGTGTGGATGATGGTGAGGTCTCCTCGCCAGGGAGAGGGGGAGCAGCGAGGGATGCCAGCCAAGGCTACCTGGCTGCCGGGCTAGTGCCCCGTCCCAGGCGAGCTCAGAAGCTTGGATTTGATTGTGCGCGCTTCAGTGTTGGCATTCACACGAATGAACAAGGAAGAGGCACTACCGAAAAGTCAGGGCAGTGGAGGGAGAGGTGGGAAGGTATAGCTACAGATGCTGGGGACGGCTGCAGCTGCCCTGCATCCCCGTGACTTTGAAGAGTCCACTGGGGTCTGATCATAGGCATCGATCGGTGAGTGCCCTGACCGTGTTTGTTGGTGTTTGGTTGGCTTTTAGCCCAGTGTCTGCTGAATGGCTTCCCCTCTGCCCGCATTCGCCTGAGCAAGTGGTCTGGCGAGGGCAGGGACGGCAGATGTGGGTGTGTGTCTCCTGGCCTCCCTCTGGCATTCCCAACATCACTGCCTTGCTGTCTTGTCCCCACCTCACCCCAGTGCTCAGGCTCAGCATCCTTCTTCCTCAGCCCAGGCAGGTGCAGGCCTGGGGAGGACGGGCCTGTGAGATGGGGCCGTGGGTGGTTCCTGGCAGAGTGTAAAGAACCTTCCACCTGGATTCAGACAGCGTTGGTGTCAGTTTGAGCCGTGCCACCTGGCAGCTTGGTGACCTTGGGCCAGTCACTCAGCTTCTCTGGGGATGTTTCACCCTCCACAAAATGGGCACAAACTTGCCTTTGTCCCCGTCGCTCAGGGTGGTTGCGAGCACTTAGCGAGGTAACCGCGGCTGTGGACTGATTCCTTGCAATTACTCGCCGTGTGCCTGTGCTCTGCCGCGGCTCAACACTGCGGGGTTATTTCTAATCCTCATAAAAACCCTGTGAGGCACCAGTTAACCTCTCTAGACTAAGAACATGAATAAAACCACCGACTCTTAGATAGTGGCCCTTTGGACTATTTACAGACCTTTCGATTCCAGGCGACAGAAAAGCCAGTTCAGATGGTCTTACCCAGCAAGGGACTTTGCTGACTCGCCTAACTGGGGACGCTGCAGGGGGCGGGCCTCTGGGTGACCTGATCCAGGGGCCCAGGGTCGTCAGGGCAGTGGCTTCCATTCCTAGCCCTTCTCTGGGCAGTGTTGCCTCCAGGGGTTAACGCGTCCTCAGGCCGGGTCGGCTCCCCTTGGGAAGGGAAAGATGGCAGCAGGTGATTCACCTGGCCTCATGAAGGAGTCCTCTCTCTTCCGAACCAGTAAACACAGCTGCACCTCCCTGTTCGCGGACCAGCCTGACCCAACCACTATGGCCAGAGAGTAAACTTGTGCTAAGCAGGGGCTGGGGTCGGTCCCACCAAACGCGTACTCTCAACCCTGGGAGGCGAGGGTGGAAGCTGGGCAGGTGACCCCGGTGACCTCTCCCTGCCGTTATGATTATGACCCACTGCTAGGACACCACACGGAGCCCCTAAATGTGAATGAAGCACCTCCCCATCTTACCAGTTAGCCTTCAGAGATTTTTGAACTCACAAACAAAGCCGCCAGCCTGGCAAAGCCTCTGTGCAGACTTCACGGAGTGGGCGGAGACTGTGAAGGAAGAGCTCCATCAACGGCGCCCAGCAGAATCTCTCGGTGATGTAAACCATTTATGATAAAAGGCCAGGGACAAGGAAATACCCTGGCACTTCGTCACAAAGGAGCAGCTTTTATGCTGATGCTGTTCAGAATGTGTCCGCAAAAAGCCATAGGACGGAAGCAACAGAAGATAATGCATCATGACCCGCGAGGGTCGGTCCTTTCTAGGTGCACCAGCTCCCGCTTCAGTTGCAGAGAGCTCTGCCTGTATCTGGCTCCCTATTCAAGGACCCTGAGAGCAGATTCTGTAACAATAATAATACTGGTAAGGTAATAATTGTGTTCACTATGTACCTGACACAGTTCTATGTGCTTGACAATATTGCTCATTTGTAAAAAAGAGTCATTTCAAGGGAGTCACCGTGAGTGGGAGGCACCATTCACCCATCTTGAAAGTGAGATTCTGCAACTTTTTAGCAGCTCCTGGCATGTGGTCCCAACTGACCTTGTGTATTCCAGTGGCAGGAGAAGCCCACGGAGCATGTACAAAAGCCTAGAGTGTAATGTCGGGAGATTTGCCCTGTTGGCACGAGTCCTTGGGTTTTATCAGTGGCAGTTGACCTGGGGGCGGGGGGGTGGGTACTTGTAATTGCTTTTTTTCCAGCTTTATTGAAGTATAATGGACTGTAATTGTTAACGACAGTGAGTTGCCACCATAGTTGTTGAGGCCGTGTTCCTCCTTCAGGGTTCCACATTGATGTCACAAGGTACAGGTTGTGGGGTGATGAGTGTGCTGCATGACATCCTGGAAGAGGGACCCTGGAGCTCCTTGGAAAGGAACGAATGAGTCCCTCCAGGTATCCGTGTCAGGCATGCTCATTGTCCGAACTGAGATGTGCAGGCAGGAGGAAAGGAAGCACGTGGATGTTGCTGAAGGTGAAACGGATCAACAGAAGCAACGACTTTCAAATACCGTGTGGAGGAAGAAGAGCCCAGGAGGAGGCAGCTCCAGGAAGCAGGCCTGGAAGGATGCTGGCAGGACCACAACTGACACACCTTCCTTGGCCGCACTCACCAAGGGCTTTCTGGGTCGGGTTCTTGTCTGACAAACCACACTTGGCATCTGTAGCCGACCCAGTTCTGACCACAACAAATCCCTTTGCTGCACGTGACTGCTGGCTTTGTGCCCAGGGACTAGGAGCATCTACTCATTCAGAACCTAGTCATTCAACAGGAAGCGAGATGAAACAGGCCTCAAGGAAGAGTTTTAATTCATAGGTTGCATGTTGAGGCGCAAAGATTGTCCAGGACCAGAGGGAACGCTTGGTGTCTGGGGCATAAAGGTCAGGTGTATGAAAGCCCCTTGGCCCGAATGGTCAGCTGTGTCTCTCTAGCACATCCCTTCCCAGAGAGAGGCAGGTATGGCTGATGGTGGAGGGGTGAGGCCTCATATGCCACAGGCGCTGTGGTTCAATGTGAGGGTGCTTTGATCTTGCGTTTAGTTATGAAAGCAAAGTGTGGCTGGGTCTCTGATTCTTAGTTACAATTATGTTCTTTGCTGGGATCAGCTCAGTTTATGCTGTTTTAGTATTTCTTTTTCTACTCCCAATGTGCTCAGCTCTAGAGTCAGGCACAGGATTTCCACATGGCTGGCTCATCCATGCCCACCTCCATTTTGGCCCCTGACATTGCTTATTTCAGACAATTTCCAGGAACAGACTTAGGCTCCCCTCCTCCGCTGCCCACTCTCAGGCCACGATGGCCCTTGGTCTTGGGCCCCAGCCCCAGCTCCTGCTCCCAAGACCCCGGCAGGGGTTTGAGCAGTTGTAACAGCAGGAAACTCCCCACCCTGCATTGAATGCAAATTTAAAATGCAGTGGAATGCTGATATTGCTTTCCGGTTCCTTCTCCTTAGGGAGCTGGTTTAAGCCTGGAGCAGCCGTTGTGGATCTGGCTGGATGACCCTCTTCCTGTGCTAGTTTCCTTGTTCTCTGCTGTCAGGGCTGGGCCCAGAGTCCTTGCTTCAGGGCCAAGGAGGCAGGCCAACCTGGATCAGATCCCATATCTCCTGCCCAACTGGCGATCCTTGGGAAGGGCCTGGACCTCTCTGAGGCTCTGTTTTCCCATCTGGGAAGATCCGAGATTACGGATATCAAGCAAATTTCACAGCGCCTTGCACGGGATGGAGACAAACAGAGCTGATATTAACTTTAGTTTCTGCAAAACATGGTTGCTCTCAGTTTGTTCAGTGCCTGACAAAATCCAGGTTGCCTGCTTCCCCTGGTACCCTGGGGCAGCCAGCCATTGCTCAGGGTGTAGCCTCTCCCTCCTCCTTACCTCCTGGTCTGTCCTGCCTTGATGCTTATACAGCACATATGCTGTATCTCTGGCGATGGGAGGGTACACTGTACTGTCTTGAGCAGAAAGATTCCCTGATCAAGGCTGAAGTTGAAACTTGCAGCCTTCCCCTCAGGACTAAGACATGGCATCATGAGATACCCAAATGGCAACGTTGTTCTCCCTGGGTAGCACTGTGAAATGTCCTAGACCGCACCCACATGAGGGAGATTAGAGTCAGTGCTGTTTCGACATTTTGTGCCCCACCTAAGTTAGGCCACGCTGTCTCAATCTGACCATCACAATCACCCTGTGAGGTAGGTAGCAAGGGTATGCCTCCCCGTTTTACAGGTTGCAGGATGAGGCCTAAGGAGGTGAGGGACTTGCCCAGGGTCACCTCTTTAGTCAGAGTGGGACCAGCTTTAGTGCAGGCCCCTGCCCCTTGTCCAGCCCCCATTCACTGGATCTGGCCACCGTGTGCCACGGAGCAGAGGTGCCTAACCTTTGTGGGACAGAGACGCCTATGAGTGGCAGCCAGGCCAGAACCTTGTTCGTGTCACAACAAGGGCCCCACATGTGTGCCTCCTGCCCTGCCCTTGCTGGAGCCAGAAAGACAGCCCTTTTGCCCACAAATAACATTTCTCTCCAGTCGCTCAGCTCTCTAATTTAGACAGAGGTTCCGGCCTGTTTCCTCTCTTTCTTGGTTTGACTGGCTCCAGCCACGCTTGCTCCCTGGTGTCAGAGACAAAATGCAGTCCTGTTCCAACCCAAGATGCAGAATAACTTTCTTGCACTTGAATCCTAGAGTGGATTTTCTCAGTCCAAAGTTCCTCCCAGCCCTTCTGACTCAATGGGAGCCGTAAGATTAGGAGAGAAAAATTGTCTATCGTATTTCATTGTGGTGACTCATTGTATACGAATTCTCATTGTTGAAGTATGAATTAGAACTAAATTTAGTTTAGTGCAGTTTTACTGTTTTGAAGGAAAATGGTGATGACAAAGCATATCTTTTTCAGCTTACTCAAAGCCCTGGGCCTGATGGCATAAATTCATATAAATGATGTCCCCAAACTTCCATTTTATATTAAAGAGCTAAACAATTAAATTCAAGAGAAGAGAAGAGGAAATATTCTTTGATTTTGTAGGGTGTGACGTGTACCTGGGGAGGATAATCCAAGCTCAGAGGCAACAGACAAAAAGAAAATAGTGAATGATTTTAGCAAAAAGAAACAAATGACTGTGCCTTTAACAAAAAGCCCAACTTCAAAGGGAGTGCAGTAAATGATTGCAGTAAACATTTCAGACTGATGTGAAGGTGCACGCAAATCTAGAAGAAAAACTCAAGATGGTAATAACAGCAGAAGATGTCCATACGTCATTCATAAATGAGGAAACACAACTAGACAGACACAGGAAATGTTCGTCCTCACTAGAAATCAGAGAAATGCAAGGAAAAGGGGATCCCATTTTTCTTCATTAAATGAGTAATTTCTTAAACTGATAAACTTGGCCTTAAAGACAGTGAAAACATAAATGCCCTCACCCGTTGACGAGTGGCTATAAAGTAGTACTAATCTGTCAGAAATCATTTTGACAATGGGTATTAAGGAGCCTATAAATCGATCCTCGTCTGTGAACATAGTTCCAGCTCTAAGAATGCAACCTAGAAACAAAAGTCTGAGAATGGAAAACCATGGTGCAGAAATATATTTATAGCAATGGTATTTATGTATCAAACTGGGGAACAAATTAGATGTTTCGACTTCAGGATTGGCTAAGTAAACCGTGCCATATCTTCTCACTGGAATAATATGAGGATGTAACCATATGGAAAATGTTGATTAAGTGAAAAGAAGGGTGCAAAATTGTAATACAGTATGATAAAAAAAATAAAAACCAAGGAAGAATTGAAAACTTGTCTCCACACAGAAACTTGCCTATGGAGTTGTATGGCAGCTTTATTCATAATTGCCGAAACTTGGAAGCAACCAAGATGTCCATCAGTAGGGGAATGGATAAATAAACACTGCTGCCTCCAGACAATGGAATATTATTCAGTGCTATGAAGAAATGAGCTATTAACCATGAGAAGACATGGAAGAACCTTAAATGCATTTTGCTGAGTGAAAGAAGCCAATCTGAAAAGGCTGCCTACTGTATGATTCCAACTATGTGACACTCTGGAAAAGGCAAAGCTATGGAGACAGGGGTTGGCAGGGGGAGGGGGATGGGAGACATGAATAGGTGGAACACAGAGACTTTTTAGGGCAGTGAAGCTATTCTGTATGATACCATAATGATGGTTACATTATACATTTGTCCAAACCCATAAAATATATAACACCTAAAATGAACCCTAGTGTAAATTGTGGACTGTGGGTGATAATGATGTGTCAGTGCAATGTCATCAATTATAACAAATGCACCAGTCTGGTGGGGGCTATTGATAATGGGGGAGGCTGTGGGGGCAGGGGTATATGGGCAATGTCTGTACCTTTTGTTCAATTTTGCTGTGAACCTAAAACTGCTCTAAAAAATAAAGTCTATTAAAAAAATAAAACAAAGAAGAGGAAAAAGACTAGAAATATTTACGAAGGTTGTGTTTTGGTTATGATACACTTTTTTTTTTCATCCCCATGTCTGTAATGACCATTTTAAAACGTGGCAGGCATTAATTTGTAACGGAAAGGGAAAAATAAACATTTCAAGCGTTTAGAAAGTTACGAAATGAAGTTGTCCAAGTGGTTGTGTAATTTAAGTAATTCTGAAAGTGTCTTAGCCCTTGTTTTTTCTCCTAGTGGTCAGAGTTTTGTAAACGCACATTCCTTTTGGCTATTTGTGAATTTACACAACTGACCCTGTGCTCTAAAGCTCTGGCCAGTTAGGATTTCTCTTCCCAAGAAAAATAAGCCATCTTTGGGGAATCTCAGTGCGAACTGTATTCTTGGAATTTTTCCCACAATGTTTGATTCAGTCTTCGTTTATTTTTAAAACTCTAAGACTATGTTAGAATAGCCTATTTTCTTTTATTAAATACATGTAGGTATTTATTTGTGTTTACTGTTTTTCAAAGATTATACAATCATGTGGTTTAATAATTAAAGTAAAAAGTTAATTAATTTAAATATATATACATACAGTTATAATTCTCCCTGTCTAGTCCCCGATCTGTTTAGTCCCTCAGCACCTCCATCCTAAGGAACCACTGTTTTCAAATTCTTGTGAAGATTTCCAGAGTGTCTTTATGCACGTGTATGGAAATACTAATATATATTCTTATTTTCTCCTATTTTTGTACAAAAAGTAGTGCATCTTACACATGGCCCAACATCTAGCTTTCTCATTTAACAATGAAATAGCTTCAGAAATAGCTTCTTCATTCCCCTTTATAGCTGCAGAGGCCCCTGTGTGTGGTTTGTAAATTTCCCATAGTTTACTTTGCCCGTCCCCTGCTGATGGACAGTCGGATGGTTTCTAATTGATTGCTGTTGCCAACGGCACTGTAGTGACTCATTTCATTCGGTGCAAGGACATCTACTGAATAGGTTCCCGGAAGCGGAAGTAAAGCCCTTGTCGTTCCCATCGCCCGAGTTACCCTGATTGCCAGGGTGTTGTCCACCAGCAAGGGCGAGCACCGGTCCCAGCCATACTGTGAGTGCCTGAGTCCTCACACACCTGCCAGAAGAGCGCTCTGCCTCCAAGCTGATTGACGCCGTTCTATTATGTGGAGAAAGGAATGGCAGTGCGCTTCAATTTGGATTCCCCTTTCAGGAGGGAGTTTCAGCATGTTTGCATAAACGGTTCACCGCCTTCATTCATTTTAATTATTAGACAGTCGATTCTATTCTTATGGATTTCCAGAAATCCTTTGTGTATCAGGGAGTTAGCCTCTTTCGGTAACTGTGCCTGCTTGGCTGGAACCTGTGCCCAAGGACGAGAGTCTGAAAGGAGTTTCCCTCTGGGTTGCTGGAACCAACAGGATGCATTTGAAATAAAACTGATGGCCACTCAAGAAAGTGTGTGGACTGCATCCCACCTGCAGCATCAAGAACAGATTTCACAGGCCAGCCTGTGTCTGCCCATTTCATGTTAGCAGCTTGCTAACAGTGTCACTTAGGGTAGGTCATTTAGCATCTTTGAGTCTTGATTTGCTTACCTGTAATGTAAAGCTTATCAGCCCCATCACTTTGGGTTATCATGGGGAATACAGAAAGAATCTGATACTACAGTGATTCCGCGGGGCCGGATAATTCTCACAGCGCTCCTCAGGGGGAACTCATTCAGCCTTCACTGAAGGTAAATATACCTCAGGAGAAGAAAGCGTGAACCGTCCTGGGGGGTCCCTAGACACTCCCAGGTGAGCAACCCAGCATTTTTTCTCATTTGCACAGAAGGTGCTCTGTTTTTAGATTGTGAACCAGAAAGACATGTGCAAGGGAACTTGGTTTTAGGAGAGCTCAAGCAGAGGTTTCTTGTGGTGTCTTAATACCCTACTGGTGTTGTAGCCAAGGCAGACTGTGTCACCAATGAAACCAGGTGGAAACCATCAATCTATACATCCAGAAACAATGCAGACAGCCTGGCCCAGGGTCTCTCCAGGGATTTTTGAACTTTGAACAGCGCACTATAAAGCACTAACTAGCTGATCTCTTCGTTCTTATCTTAGCCAAGGGTCAGTGCCAGACCTCCAGACAGCCCTGGAGATAAGCACAGAGCAGTCAGCTCCTGTCCAGCTATAAGATGACCTTTCCTTACAGTATTGCACAGGGCGCATTCGGAAACTATTGCTTCCTTTCCTTTTCCCTGGAACAAACTTGCCTTTGCCTTCACGAGGACCTTTTCCCTCTACAGCTCAGGGGAGACCGTCACCAGCGTGACCAGCTTGGCCCCACTGCAGCCCAAGAAGGGCAAGAGGCGGAGGGAGAAGGCTGACGTGCCTCCTGCAGTCCCCGCCAAAGGTAGGGCTAGCCTTCCGTTTCCCACGTGGCAACTACCGTGATCGATCCAGAAGTGGGTCTGGGATTTGCTGCGGGATCAGGACAGGGGGAGTGGGCAGATGGAGGACATGACATGCAAGGATTACGTGGTCTAGAGAACCCCACCCAGATTCTAGTCATGACTGAGCCCCGCCCCTGGGGTGGGACTTTGGGTGGTGCCATTGACCCAGCATGGCTTTAACGGGGAGGTGGGGGGGTCAACATCCACCGACCGATTCCAGTGTATTTCACTTTGAACTATTAACACGCTCTGCACGTAGTGAGATGGGGCAAGGAGGTGTCAGCATCTTCTTGGTTCATTCCAGGAAAAGAAGGCTCTCTGATTTTTCTAGAGATGTAAACTAGGTATGTAGTTTATTTTGGATTTGTTCTGGGGATAAAAGGGGGGTTATTCTTTGATTCCAGTTATGACTTAGAGCAACGTAAGTGTGGAAGGTGGGTGTTTCTGGAGGAGAGGATTGAACACGGCTCAGGAGAACTAAACTGTCACTAGATAGTTCCTAAAACAACTGTCGCCAATTTAGGAGAAGTCCATACCTCAAAGAAGTTGAAAGATAGTTGGGAATGCAAGGATTGTCCAGGTGAACAATTTAATAACAAGACAAGACACAGTTTATCCTTCAATTGGGGCTTCGCAGGATGTCCCCTAGGGACCCCGTAGGACACCCTGTGGTAGAAGCCAGTGGTGCCAAGACTCAACTTGCATCCAGTGGACGGAAGGGGTGGGAAGGCATGGGCGTTCTAGGAGGCATGGCCAGTGTAGATCTGGGAGGCAAGGGCCGAGAGAAGCCCTGCTGGATTGTCTCACTTCAATCGGAGTAGATAGATAGCACCCGACCTTAGGAAAGCTGAAATGAGGTTTGCAGAGCTAAGTGGTAGAGCCTGGCTTTGAAATGAGGTCTGCCTGACTTTGAAGGCCAAGGTCAAGTCCCATGTCATCTAAATACTGGTTGTATGACATTGGGGAAGAGCCTTGCTTTCCTCCCCTGTTGAATGGGGACGTTAAGCCCCTCCCTGATGACCTCACAGGGCTGCTGTGAGGGTCAAAGGTCACTGCTGTCAGCATTAGTGTGCAGTTAGGATGGAGCCCCAGGGACGGTCCAGCCTTGTTGGCCTTTACCAAGCGTCCCTGGTTCTCACCTGCACACCTGACCTCTTTGTAGCTGGCAGTGTTTTATGCAGTTGTTTTGTTGACCCCATCGAAGAGACGAGATGACACGTTCAAAGACTGGGGGAGGATCACCCTCCACCGAGGGGCACTAGCTGCTGCCTGGATCAGAAACTAGAGTTCTTCCGTGGGGCCAGGAAGTCTTCCAGGAAGCCCAGGACTTCCAGGGGGTCCACGAGTCTCTACAGAGTGTGACTGTGATGCTGATGACAAGTGGGCTTTAAGGGTTCTGGGAGGAACTGAAACTAAACCCGTGACGTCCTTCCACAGCTCCCATAGCTGCCACCTTCCATAAACCGAAGCTGCTGAAGCCACAAAGGAAAGTCACCCTGGTGAGTAACCAGATTCTAGGCTGTTGTCCCCTCAAGCCTTAAACGCCCTTCCGAGTCGAGTTGGTACCTTTCTTAATTCAAAACATGCCCCAGGTTCTTGGTGCTTTTGTTCCCAAGTGAGAGCATTCTCTCTTCTTGGGGACAGCTTTTGACTCCCATACCTAGTTCCCGGAATGGCATGGAATTATTTTTCGTTCTAAATGCTACTTTTCCAAAAGAAGAAAAAAGCCACATAGGAATGTATAAAATAGAAATGAACCTGCTTGTATAAATTTGCCTGATAATCACTTTGAAGAGACTGTTGAAGAACCTTCCAGAAAATGTGTTAAAGATTTTATTTTGAAATAAATTTGGGTTTACAGAGAGTGGTAAAGATAATCCAGAGAAGTCCCTTCTACCCTTCTCCTGGCTTCTCCTAATGTTACTATCTTATGTAGCCTTGGGGTATTGGTCAAAACTAAGAAATTCCCATCAGCACATTGCCATCCAGACTTCCACCAGATTTCAGCAGTTTTTCCACTAGTGTTCTCTGTCTGTTCCAGAATCCATTCCAGGATCTCATGTTGCATTTATTTGTTGTGTCTCTTTAGTCTCCTCCAATCTGTGACAGTTCCTCAGTCTTTGTTTTTCATTCATGGCCTTGACGCTTGTGAAGAGTGGTAGCAGTAATTTTTTAGAATCTCCCTTGGCTTGGGTTTCTCTGAGGTTTTTCTGATGAGTAGAAGTGAGGCGATGGATTTGGAGGAAGGACAACACAGAGGTGATATTTACGTCTCACTGCATCACATCGGGGGCACATAATGTCAACATGTCTTATCATAGGTGGTGGTGGCCCTCTGATCACTTGGTGGAGGTGGTGTCTGCTAGGCTTCTTCAGTCTAAAGTTGCTATTTTTTCCCCATTTATATTTCTGTTTGTTACAAGCCGGTCACTATGTCCAGTTCACACTCAAGGGGAGGAGAGTTAAGCTCCACCCCCTGAAGGAAGGCATGTCAAAGAATTTGTGGATGTATGTTGAAACCACCACAGTATTAATAAATATTTTCAGGGAAATACTCAAGGCTGTACAAATGTCTTGTTTTTCCTTGAACTTTTGCCCACTAATTTTAGCATTCCTCAGCAGATTTTTCTTACAGCAGGAATTACTTTGGTGTCCTAATGGTGGTTTTCTGTTTTCCTCAATCCGTCTTCATTTACTAGGTGAAATTCTTCTGTAGGGAAGAGAGGGAGCCCTTCCCTCATTTGTGTAGTCACTAATTTCTTTGTATCAATGTGGATATTTAATTTTTTTTTAGTTTCTAACCATATTGTTATTTCTTTTGTTACTAATATTGTTCAGCAGTTGTGTATTTGTGTGAGAGAGAGAGAGAGGGAGAGAAACTGGCAAGCCTATTCTAAGATGTGTATGTACCGCAAAGGGCCAAGATAATCTTGAAGGAAAGGAGCGAAGTGGGGAATTTATAGACCAATTCTCAAGATTTACATGAAAGCCACAGTAATTAATACAATATGATGTTAGCACAAAGGTAGACAAATAAACCAAAGGAACAGAATAAAGAGCCACAAACAGATCTACATATGTATTGTCACCTGATTTATGAGAAAAGTGACATTGTAATGCAGCGAAGAAGGGATTATCTTTCAATATATGGTAATGGGTCTATGGGGTATCCACATGAAAAGCAATGATCCCTAACTCCTGCTTCACACCACACACACAAATTAATTAGAGAAGGATCATTGACTGAAGTATAAAAGGTAAAAATAAAACTTCTTAAAGATAGTGTATCTCCCTAACTTCAGGGTAGGCAAAGATTTCTTAAACAAGACACATAAAGTACCAGCCATAAAGGAAAAGATTAAAAAATTTGGATTACCCTAAAATTTAGAGTATCTATTCTGATTAAAGATACCAATACAAGAATGAAAAGACAAGCCACAGATTGGGAGAATTTATCTGACAGAGGATTCTTACACAGAATCTATGAACTCCTCCAAATCAGTAAGGAATGACAACACTCCAAAAAAATGGGCAGAAGTCTTTAAACATACACTTCACAAAAGAAAATATGCAAATACCCAGTAAGCTCCTGAAGAGTACTTAACCTCATCAGCATTATGGAAATGGATGTTAAAGGCATAAAACCAGTTCACATCTCCCAGCATGGCTAAAGTGAAATACTAGTATAGTTTCTTTTTTTTCCCCCCAAGGAAGATTAGCTCTGAGCTAACATCTGTGAATCCTCCTCTT
The DNA here is from genome assembly GCF_021613505.1 of Equus quagga. Taxonomy (NCBI): domain Eukaryota; kingdom Metazoa; phylum Chordata; class Mammalia; order Perissodactyla; family Equidae; genus Equus; species Equus quagga. Next base: position 104,146,929 of record NC_060268.1, on the reverse strand, counting down.
TTTGCTGAGGAAGACTGGCCCTGAGCTCACATCGGTGCCCATGTTCTTCTACTTTGTATGTGGGATGCTTACCACAGTATGGCTTGCCAAGTGGTGCCATGTCCGCACCCGGGATCCGAACCTGTGAACCCCGGGCCGCCAAAGTGGAACATGCACACTTAACCGCTGCACCACTGGGCCGGCCCCTAGTGTAGTTTCTGTTGCCTGTTTTTCTCTGATCTATTTGGAATTTAGGAATGGATTCAGTTTTGTGTTTGTCAGATTCTTTTTTATTTTACTTTGTGTTTCATATTTCAGCAATCATTCCTCGCCAGTTTCATTAAACTTTATCACTACAGTCTAAACAATTATTTAAACTTAACTTTTACTGGCTTTGTTATTGCTCTTTCTTGAACCCCATATTTTCCTCCTAGATATCTTTATTTGCTTTTATATCTGAACAGTTTGTCTGTGAGTGGAATTCTGGTTTTGTAAACTTTTCATACTATATTCTTGGAAATATGCTAAGGACTTTATGTGCATTTCTTATTACTTCTCATATTGCTCAACATAAATGCCAAACTCCTTACTGTGACCCTATAATGCCCCATATCATGTAAGCCTGTAAGCCATGTATGTAATTTCAATTTTCTTTTCTTTTCTTTCTTTCTTTTTTTTTTGGTGAGGAAGATTGGCCCTGAGCTAACATCTGTGCCAATCTTCCTCTATTTTGTATGTGAGACGCCACCACAGCATGGCTTGATGAGTGGTGTGTAGGTCCACGCCCCATATCCAAACCCACAAACCCTTGCAGAGTGCGCAAACTTAACCACTACACCACCAGATTGGCCCCTGTAATTTAAAATTTCTAATAGCTATATTACAGAAGTAAAAAGAAACAGGTGAAGCCAATTTTAATAATGTTTTATTTAACCCAATATATCAAAAATGTTATCACTTAAACATATAATCATTATAAAAATTATTAATGAAATATTTTACGTGCTTTCTGTTCTACTAAGTCTTCACAATCCAGCGTATGTTACACTTGCTACACATCTCATTTCAGAAGCACATTCAAGTGCTCAGGAGCCACCTTTGGTTAGTGGTTACCACAGTCGGCCACACAGCCCTATATGCTCCAGTCCCCATTAGCTCTTTGACATCGTTTTTACCACCATCCCCCTTCCTTGTTGCGCTCTGCCCTCACTAGCTTCCTTGCTAGTCCTTAAACCAAGAGTGTTCTGGCAGATCTTTGCACCAGCTCTCCGCTCTGCCTGGACTGTCCTCCCCAGGATATGCCTGTGGCTTGGGTAGACCCCCCTAGGGTCTCTATTCAAACATCCCGTCAACGGAGAAGCCTTTCTGAAATGCCGTATCGAGCACCACCCGCCTCAGATGGCGCTCCCCATCAGAAGCTGCCTCACATCCCTTGTATCTGTCTATTAATCACCTCTCTTCTCCCGGAAGACAAGGGCTCCGAAGGCGAGGAGCTTGTCTGCTTTGGTCACTGCTGTATTCTCCATGCCCAGAGCAGTGTCTAAGAGGATGGAGATCTGTTGGAGATTCTGCACGCCAGCTTTGTAGCACAGGTTCTTCATTCCGTTTTTACAGATGGCACAGTGAGGAAGGTGACAGATGGGTGACTAACCCAAGGTCGTGTCACTTGTGGGTGGCAGTCAGGACTTGAACCTGGGTCCTTCCGAATCCAAAACATAAGGTTTTAACTAGCACATTCTAAGCCTCGCCTTGGAGTGGAGCCTGGGTCTCTGTGGACGGTTCTGACGTCCCACGTGACTCCACCTCATCCTGGCTCTTCCTGCTCTGCGCCCAGGTTTTCTGTGGTTCCAGTGGAGCGACTGGTTCACCGGTTTTCCAAAGAGAGCCTTCTTCTGCCTGCAGTGAATTGGGGTTCCAATGGGTTTTTCATACAGTATGATTCCATCTGGTTCATAGCATCAAAACTTCCTCGTTGGTTCTGCTCTATTGACAATGCTCGTCTTGTCCTCAAATGCAGCAGCAGAGTTTTTGCTGATGCTAGTAGGTCTCTGGTCGTTCAGTGGGCTTTTGCAAACTCAACTGAACACAAAGACAAAACTGTCAGCTTCCCTTGGCCTTGCAGCATCCTGCATCCCACTCATGAGATTCGGTCCCCGAGACAGATGAGCTGAGCTCACTTTCCTCTCAACTGTGCATATCACTGCACATTTTTCCAGGTCTTTTCTTCTTAATTCTGATATTTATCAACCACTTCAAGAGGGACTACGCTTTGTAAGTTTCCCCACCTTACATTCTCTCTAAGTTGTTCAGGACCTGTTGTTTCTAACGCTCTCTCTTACCTCTGCTAATAGCAGAAATAACTACTTACCGAAGTTCCATTGACATGCCAGGGATATATCCAAAAAAAGTGCTTTTTGCATGTCATCATGTTTAATTCTCACAATCAGTCCTTCCCCCACCGCCAGATTTGCATGTGAGGACACACTCTGTTGAAGAAAAGTGAGTTCCTACAACCCACAGCGGGTACTATTCCATTTCCCATGAAGCCCGAGCTGCTGCCCCGTGGATGGCCCCTTTGCAGCATCGTCAGTCTTGAGTGGACAACTTTCTTTAGTCCACAGCCGGTGGGCCCACCTTTCATTTACCCATTAAATAAAAATCAGTATTCCTATTGAGTGCAAAATGCCGCCTTAAGCAGTTTGGGGCCACTTGAAACAGATTGGATCCACCAGCATTTTCAAAGATACCTCTGGTCCCAATCCCCAGTCTTCCTTGTTGACTTTGTTGTTTGTGTGCTTCTTTGAGTTGGCATGCTCCTCTGGGTGGAGATTCAACAAAGGAAATTCTTAATTTTAACAGAAAGCAAGTCGGGGGCAGTCATATGCATTTCAAGAGGATTCTTGGTTTTATGGGATTATCCCCAATAACAGCTCTTAAATACCAAATTACCCTTTGATCATTTAAGATGTGAAAAGACTAAAAATTTTTCATAGCAAATTTTCCAGAAACGAGTCCATTTGGAAACCAATTTACGCCTAAAACCATGCACAATAAAGAAAAGAGCTGACTTTGAACGGGCCTCTGTCTGACCATCAGTTGAAAGTCAAAAATACCAGGCCTAGCGTCTGCAGGTTTTGGTTGATATTAAGATTTATTTTCCCGGGAGGCCAGCGCTGACCTCAGTCTCAATTTGGTCGATATTTCTCTCTCGGATCAATGAGTCTTGATGGTAGCTGAAACTACAATCAGTTGCTACTTGTTGACTCACACAGGCCTTGCTGGGTAATTGAGGAAATCAGTTGGAGACGTCTTTTATTTGGGGACTGGTGCCAGTTTAGGTGTTTGATTCTGTAATTGTTCCATTTTTGCCACGATCTCCATAAAACAGTGCTTCCTAGAGGGTCATAGGCCACAGAGCCCCCGCCGTCTTTCCAGAGGGATGTTGACACATGGTCACCTCAAGAAGCCACCCTGCCTGCCACCTCCGCCGACTCACTGACGAGAAGGGAGGACTTCCTGTTACTGAGCGCCTACTGTGTGCCAGCCCTCTGCTGCCCCCGTCCCCACTGCATCCATCTCCCTCCTCTCAACTGGACGTGCCAACTCCGGGTGGACGCTCCACACTCCGCCAGGCAAAAATGACAAACGTATGTCCCTAGCTTTCACCCTCAGAGCATTAAAAGTGGGCATCTTTTCTTATGGTTCCAAGACCATGTGGCCTCTTGCAAGAAGTCCATATACCAGAGACTAACACTGGTTGGAAGGTTTAAAAAAATGATAGGATTCAAGAAGAAAAAAGAGATGAGAGAGGCATTTAGACATTTTTGCAATCAAGATATCGAAACTGACCCCCTTGGTTTTTTTTTTTTTAACAAAATAACCAAACACAGCCTGCCTTCACAGTTGGCTTTCTGGTAACGAGGCCATGCATTGTCATGAGGGTCTTTCTGACTAACAGCGTGATCAGTTTGTCTAATAACCTTAAACACTGACAGGGAGTCATTATTCCGATGTACCAGTGGTTCTTCATCTTTTTGGGGGTGAGGGAGCACTGTCAAAAAACTCAAAATGTGTAGTTTCCCTTTAAATTGGGTGTGGGGTGTGGGCACTGCTCACTGACCCCCTGAAGCCTTCTGGGGACCCTGTTTTCTCCCCCTAGGTAAGTGGCCCTACAGCAGAGCTCCCAGAAGCCTTTGGGTAAATCCGCACACTTCCAGAAAAAGCTGGCCTCGCTCCCTTGTCTCAGAAGAAGCAGGGAAAGCCAGAAGCACGTTTGATTTCTTTATATTGCCTTAGGTCAGGTGTTGATTTAGAGGCTGATGGGAGGAAGAGAAAATAGTTTCTGTGATGTGGAAGCCAGACCTCAGTGTTTCGAGGAGAATGGCAGCAGGAAGCATGAGTGTGAGGGGAGGGGGTCAGCATTCCAAAACCAACCAAAAGAGAAGAGGAGGCAGTCCTTTGGGCTCCCCAATTTTGGTACGCTCCTCCTGCCTCCGAGTCAGCACCTTCCTCACTGAGCATCCCTCCGTACCGCACCCCTGAGTCCTCCCCCTCTGTCGTTAAGTCACTCCTTCATGGCACGTGGTAGCTGGAAGGGTCAGGCCACCCCTGTCCTGTAAGGAGAAAATGCTGTCTTGTGAGCAAAAGACTGAAGACACAGAAAACTCAGGATCACCGTGGGCTTCATTACCGCAAGTTTTCCAGCGGGTCTCTTGTATCCTGTCTATCCTGCTCCGAGCCATCCTCCGCATCGCTGCCTAGGGAGTTTTCTAAACACAACTTCAACCACGTCATTTCCCTGCTTAAAATACTCTCATGGCTCCCCCTTGCCTCCAGGATGAAGCACGGCTTCCTGTGGGTTGTATGTGCGGGAGGGCTGTCATCATCCATCTCCCACTCCATCCCGCTACCCTGCATGGTCTTGGGCCTCTTACCGGTGGCCCTGTGGGCTCTGTCCTGCGCCTGCTGCCCTGCCTCATCCTCTAGCAGAGCCGCTTCCAAGATGTGGCTCACTCCCCACCTTCTTCAGGCCTCCTGCCCCTTCAGCCCTGCTTCTCTGCAAATCTAGGTTCTCTGGGGCATCAGAGTTATGCCTCTGCATGTCAGTGACCTGCCATCACCGACTCTCATGGCACCTTTCAATTAATCTTTTTTTTCTGACCCCTCAAGGCACTGATGCCCTTGTTCCTGGAGGTGAATGTGGGTCACCTGCCATCACCCCAGCTGGCTGCTCTCGCTCCTGGCTGTTGCCCCTCCCAAGACGGTAGGCCAGCTTCCCCTCCTCCACCTCTCCAGTGTTGGCTGTCCCTGGGCTTCTCTTCTCTTTGAACACGTTGCCTGGGAGAGTCAACACTCTCACAGGTGCAGCAGCCGCCTGTGCAGCCCATCGCTTCCCTAACCTGGATCTTCAAGTCAATTCCAGACAGGAGCTTCTCACTGTTTACGGGACACTCCCGTGGAGGCCCATGTGTCCCCCAGATTCACCACGGCACACATGGAACTAGTTCCCCCCCTTTAGACCTACTCCACCTGAGATATCCTCGCCTCAGCGAATGGCTGTCCCATGCGGAATCTAGGTGTCTTCTTCTCCCTCACCCCCATGTCCACTGGTGATTGAAGCCTGTCTCTTCCTTCTCAGTGTGCCTGGGCTTGTCCCTTTCCTCCTACTTGCTGCCACAGCTGGCTCACACCTGGCCACCTCCCCATCCATCTGACTTCAGAGCCTCTCCTTGGGGCTCCCATAGCACCTGGCCTTACCTGTATTTTAGCACGTCCCACTCCACCAGGAAGTCACGTTCACCTGCCTGCCTTGACTTTCTCCTCCGCTAGAACCACGTGGTTCATTTGTACAGAGTGACCTCTGCTTTCCTTATACTACAAAAGCTACACAGGGTAGACACCTTAGGTAGTGCAGACCGTGGGAACATTTTTTTTAAATTGTGCTAGAATAGACATACAATTTACCGTCTTAACCATTTTTAAGTGTACAATTCCAGAGTGTTAAGTACATTCGCATAGTTGTGCAGACAATCTCCAGAACTCTTTTCATCTTGCAAAACTCGGTCCTCATTAAGCAACAACTCTCCCCTCTCCCTCCCCCCGTCCCTGAAAACCACTCTCTTACTTTCTATCTTTATAAATAGGTAGCTCGCATAAGTGGAATTGTATGGTATTTATCTTTTGGTCACTGGCTTATTTCACTTAGCATAACATTGTCAAGGATCATCCTTGTTGCAACGTGCGTCAGAATTTCCTTCCTTTTTAAGGCTGAATAGTATTTCATCGTATGTATATCCCACATTTTGCTTATCCATTCATCTGTCAATGGACACTTGGGTTGCTTCCACCTGCTAGTTATTGTGAATAATGCCACTGTGAACATGGATGTACAAGCATCTCTGAGTCCCTGCCTTCGGTTCTTTTGGGTATATACCTAGAAGTGGAATTCCTGAATCATATGGTAATTCCATTTTTTTTTTTTTTTGAGGAACTGTCATACTGTTTTCCTCAGCAACTATAGTATTTTACATTCCCACCAAGAGTGCCCAAGGGTTCCAGCATCTCTACATCCTTGTCAATACTTGTTTTTTGTTTTTTGGTCATAGGCAATTTTTTTCTGTTTTTTGATAGTAGCCATCTTAATGAGTGTGAGCTGGTATCTCATTGTGGTTTTGCTTTGCATTTCCCTAATTATTAGTGATGCTGAGCATCTTTCACATTCTTTTTGGCCATTTGTATATCTTCTTTGGAGAAATGTCTATTCTTTTCCCCCATTTTTTTTGTGGGGTGGATTGGCCCTGAGCTAACATCTGTACCAGGCTTCTTCTATTTTGTACGTGGGATGCTGCCGCAGCGTGGCTTGATGAGCATTGTGTAGGTCCCCACCCGGGATCCGAACCTGTGAACCCCTACCTGCCAAAGTGGAGCATGTGAACCAAGCTGGCCCTTTTTCCTCGTTTTTTAATTAGGTTGTTTGTTTTTTTTTTGTTGTTGTTGTTTTTTGTTTTTTTATTGAGTTATTGATAGGTTACAATCTTGTGAAATTTCAATTGTACATTAATGTTTGTCAGGCATGTTGTAGGTGCACCACTTCACCCTTTGCGCCCACCCCCCGCCCCACCTTTCCCCTGGTATCCACTAAACTGTTCTTGGTCCATAGTTTTAAATTCCTCATATGAGTGGAGTCATACACAGATTATCTTTCTCTTGCTGGCTTATTTCACTTAACATAATTCTCTCAAGGTCCATCCATGTTATTGCAAATGGAATGATTTTGTTCTGTTTTGCAGCTGAGTAGTATTCCATTGTATATATGTACCACATCTTCTTTATCCATTCGTCTGTTGATGGGCACTTAGGTTGCTTCCTCGTCTTGGCTATTGTAAACAGTGCTGCAATAAACATTGGGGTGCACAGGACTTTTGGGATTGCTGACTTCAGGCTCTTTGGATAAATACCCAGTAGTGGGATGGCTGGATCGTATGGTAGTTCTATTTTTAGTTTTTTGAGGAATCTCCATACTGTTTTCCATAGTGGCTGCACCAGTTTGCATTCCCACCAGCAGTGTATGAGGGTTCCTTTTTCTCCGCAACCTCTCCAACATTTGTTGTTATTAGTTTTAGATATTTTTTGTCATTCTAACGGGTGTAAGGTGATATCTTAGTGTAGTTTTGATTTGCATTTCCCTGATGATCAGCGATGATGAGCATCTTTTCATGTGCCTATTGGCCATCAGTATATCTTCTTTGGAGAAATGTCTGTTCATGTCTCCAGCCCATTTTTTGATTGGGTTGTTTGATGTTTTGTGATTGAGTTGTGAGAGTTCTTTATATATTAAGGATATTAAGCCTTTGTCAGATATATGACTTGCAAATATTTTTTCCCAGTTAGCGGGTTGTTTTTTTGTTTCAATCCTGTTTTCATTTGCCTTGAAGAAGCTCTTTAATCTGATGAAGTCCCATTTGTTTATTCTTTCTATTGTTTCCCTTCTCTGAGAAGGCATGGTGTCCGAAAAGATCCTTTTAATACTGATGTCAAAGAGTGTACTACCTACGTTTTCTTCCAGAAGCCTTATGGTTTCAGGTCTCACCTTTAGGTCTTTAATCCATTTTGAGTTTATTTTGGTGAATGGTGAAAAAGAATGGTCAATTTTCATTCTTTTACATGTGGCTTTCCAGTTTTCCCAGCACCATTTGTTGAAAAGACTTTCTTTTCTCCATTGTATGCCCTCAGCTCCTTTGTCAAAGATAAGCTGTCCATAGATGTGTGGTTTTATTTCTGGGCTTTCAATTCTGGTCCATTGATCTGTGCACCTGTTTTTGTACCAGTACCATGCTGTTCTGATTACTGTAGCTTTGTAGTATGTTTTGAAGTCAGGGATTGTGATGCCTCCCGTTTTGTTCTTTTTTCTCAGGATTGCTTTAGCAATTCGGGGTCTTTTGTTGCCCCATATGAATTTTAGGATTCTTTGTTCTAATTCTGTAAAGAATGTCATTGGGATTCTGATTGGGATGGCGTTGAATCTGTAGATTGCTTTAGGTAGAATAGACATTTTAACTATGTTTATTCTTCCAATCCATGTACATGGAATGTCTTTCCATCTCCTTATGTCGTCATCCAATTCTCTCAGAAAGGCCTTGTAGTTTTCATTATATAAGTCCTTCACTTCCTTAGTTAAATTTACCCCAAGGTAGGTTGTTTGTTTTTTGTTGTTGAGTTGTAGGAGTTCTTTATGTATTCTAGATATTACCCTCTTATCTGATAAATAATTTGCAAATATTTTCACCCATTCTGTAGGTTGCCTTTTCAGTCTGTTGATTGTGTCCTTTGATGCCCAGAAGTTTTCCATTTTCATTAGCACTAGTTTTAAAGTCATCAGGGACCAGTCCTCCTCATCACTGTGTCCCCAGTAGGGGACCTGGAACTAGCAGAGTGTGTGGGGAGTGAAGGAACCATGGAGGGCAGGGATCTGGGATTGGAGCTCTGAGTCCTCATTGCTCAAAGTGTGGTGCATGGACCTGCCGCCTGCGCATCGCCTGAGAGCTTGTTGGAAAAGTGGAAACTCAGGCCCCACCCTAGACCTAGCGAATTAGAATCTGCAACTCAGCAAGATCCTGGATGAATCTGATGAACGTTAAAGTTTGAGAAGTGTGGCTCTGAATAACTTATCAAACTCAGTAGCCAGTTCCAGTTCGGTCACTGTGGACAGGACAGTCACTGCTGCCTTAGTGAGAGAGTTCAGCCACCCGGGGAGAATGATGGGTTTTCTTATTTATCAACAAAGAGAAAATTAGGAGAATATACTCCTAGGGGCATTGTGACTCTCCCTCATTCCCGAAGAACTTCCCTGGACGAGCTCATCCCCATCTCAGCTGGGGGTAGCCCTGTCCTGTGCCCTCCTAGGGCCCCTCCCAGGAAGAGAATTCTGACCCCTAGGGAATGTGTGACCAAGGCCTGCTTGCCAGGGATTCCCTCAAGTTTAAAGTCAATAGTAAACCTGTCTCCTCTCTTGGAATCTGAAAGATCAGAGCACTCAAAATGGACCTAACGGGATGTGGTTCATGCCATCAGACTTGAGAGGCAACCTGTCTTAGGAACCGGCCTTCCACGGAGTGGTCCACCCAGGACCGGGATGCTGTGACCCGCTCCATGTCGGCCTAGCATCAGGAATGCAGCTCCTTCTCCCAGCCCACTTTCGCTCTCGAGAACATACTGCCAAGACCAAAAAGAGTTTTTCTCTGATCAGTAGCAGAAAAGGGCTTTGAGGCACATTAAACACCAGTGATAGAATTCTGAGAGGATTTTAATAATAACCCGAATCCCAGCAAAATTATTTCCAGAGGACATGCACTTCAGGTTTCTTGAAGGATGTTTATAATAAGCCAGAGAATTTCTCTTGTTGTCGTTAATGTGCTAGAACTGGTTTCAGTTAAATTTTACATGAAAAGGATATATTAACCTGCATAAAATATGTTCCTAATCTCGATTTAAAATTAAAAAGAAGAAAAACACCCACAACCACATGTACAATATATTGCCCCAAGTAAAAGCCTTGGGAAAAAAACAAAAACTTTGCTTGTACCACGCTCGTACCATTTTTACAGAGATAAAAATTCTATGCTCCCCTCGGTACACATGCACATCCCATTATTGTCACGGGGAGTTATGCATGTCGGCTGGAGGGAAGAATAGTTGCCGAGGCTTCAGAAAGGATGAGAGTGGGGAAAACAGAAGTCATTTGATTTCACGGGCTTCCTCCGGTCCACGGAGAACGGGCGGCTGGGGCCTTTGAGAAGTGGGAGGTGAGATCAGACCTTCCAAAACAGGAAGTGGGAGCATCCTTTATTAGGGACTGTTAGCCCTGACCTGGGGCTGTCCTTTCCCCACAGGCCACGAGGTTAGAGACGAGGCCCCTCCATTGCCTCATGCTGTCCGCAAACAGCTACCGGGTTACCTGCTCCTCAGCTGCTTCAGAGGCCGCTGGAGGTTGGTTGAGCCTCTGATTTTACGAACGATGGGCCAGGTGAAGCTGCTACTTTTGGAGAAGGCTTTTAAGATGGGTAGCACCTGAAGCTCTCCGAAGGAACCCCTTCTGGGAGCCAACGGGAATCCTGCTGCAGAGGGTCTGTCTCACTCTGTTCTAGAAGGAGAATGTGGCTTGTGCTTTGAGGAGGAAGGTGACTTTGGAATTGACCGCCTCAGGACTGTGTTTCTTCTGTTGGCTGCATCACTGATTCAGTCGATCATTTTCCGCTCTTCCACTTACTCATTCCCCAGCATATATAGGGCGCCGACAGGCTGTGTGGGAGGTGCTGTGGGGACAGGAGCGTGAGCCTTGGAGCCTCCTGACAAAGGGGAACAGGGAGCAGAGAGGTGCTGGGCCTGAGGTTGGCCTAGGCTGGAGGCAGGCCCGGAGGTCCAGCAGGTCCAGCGCCTGAGTGGCCTCACCTGGTTGCACAGGCCCATCCTGCCCCCAGGGGTCCCCAGGGCCCCACTCCGGGGCAGGCTTGTCCCTGTATGTCTGCAGGAAATGTCCCCGCCGAGCGGGAGCTTGTTTTCCATCTCAGCTCTGCTGATTTGCTGTCTTTATTGGGCACTTCATTGCTGGCATCATTGCACTGTTGGGAAATTTTTTTTAAACTTTTTCACTCTATTTTATTTTTGTAATCTCATGGAACAATATCATTTGTCCTCACATTTGATTTTTTTTTAAAAGCCTATTTCATTTAAAACCTCAGTTTTGAATGCAGAGCACTTCAGAGTTGTTATTAAAAGACTTTTTCAATCTCGAATAGAGAATACTAGAAATGAAGTGCCATTTTGGAAAAAAAAAAAGAAAAAAAATCATCAATGTATCTGTAACATCCAGCTAGGCATAAAAAGTATCAGGAAGAAAATCTTTGTGTGAAATTCTGAATTCTTGATAAACTAAGGGTACATTTAAGGGGATTTTGTTTCCCTTGCCAGATTCAATTCCAATTTATTATTATAACTTCCTAAAGCCAAACTTATAAATTCCAGCAAGCACATGTGATGTCCAAAAGGCAATAAGACACAGCGTTGTGAATTTATGATTAGAGTGTGCATAGAAAGATGAAAAATACAAACTAAGAATTCAATGATATGTGCCCATTGCCCACATTACATATGAATACAACAAATGAGCTAGCATACCTACAGCTATCTTATATTTGGTCTTCAAGCTTGGTTTGGGCCCTGTACGTTGTGTCCACAGCAATGCTAGTGATGACGATGGTGATGAATGTGATGATCATGATGATATTGATGGTGATGATGGTGATGATGAGAGTGATGATGGTGGTGATGATGGTGGTGATGATGATGGTGATGATGATGGTTATGATGGTGGTGATGATGGTAATGACGGTGATGAGACCCACACTTCACTTGGATGATACTTCGTGTGGGCACTATCCCAGTGTATATCAGTATGAACACTGGGACAACCCTGACCTGAGCATTGGTCTTGTCTCCGTCTCACAGAGGAGGCAGGGGAGGCACAGGGAGGTAAGTACCAGCTCAAGCTCCCACAGTGGGAAGTGGCAGAGCTGGGTCTGGCCAGGCACTTGGCCCTGGGTCCCTGTTCTTCCCCACTGGGCTCTGGGCTCTGCTGCCTCTCATCGAAAGCACTCAGTAAAGTCCTAGTCCACCGGGTCTCAGGGTGTTTTCTGTCCTAACCTCACTGGATGGGTTTTTACGTGATGAAAGCTACAAAGGGGCTTCTAGGTGGGGTGCCTGAGTGGGGCTGGCAGTTCAGAATAATGGGAAGTGAACTTCCTTCCATAGACTCTTATTCCTCTGCAGTGGCGTCTGTTAGGGCTTGGCTTATCTTCTTCTAAATATTTTTCTATGTATATACAAACTTATATCCATATCTATGTATATATTCCCAAAATGTATACACAACTGACTCGCAATCACTGTAGGTCATGGCTACAGATTATAACAAATACATTTCCGTGTGATGAGTTCCCTGAAACTGAGAATGATCCTAAACGAACTGTTCATACATTGAAGTGTATTCTCATTAGCAATGTATCAGGCTCATATTTCTACATCAGTACATATAGACCCACCTCATTCTTTTGATGACTGCAAAATGTTACAATATCATCATTTCTTTTATTTATCTATCTACTATCTATCTATCATCATCATCATCATATGTCTGTATTTTAACCTATTAAGTTGAAATCCACATGCAGATTTTCTATGATTCCAAGTAGTAGAACCCAGGGGTCCTACTTCTCCATAGACTGTCCTCATGGAAATCCTAGATAGGCTGGAAGGGAAAGCATCCCATGGTTCTTCTCATGATCTCCAAGAGCGTCCCCTCCCTCATTCCTGAGGCCGAGGACATCCACAGGAGAGTTTTTTATTGTTAGTGTCCGACTTGTTGTTCTTTTTTCATTTTGTCTTGAACTCATTCGATCATTTATTTAAAAATGCGCTTCGAGTATCTGTCTCCCTTGTACCAAGTAGTACCTGAGTCAGGTACCTTCCTAGGAGCTAAGGTAGAGCCAGTGATCTGCTCTAGCCTGGTTCTATCCACCAGAGAGAGCAAATCCCTTTGACATCTTGAAATCAGCCATGTGGGAGGATTTACACATGTAAACCATCAAATGCTACAAGTCAGAGCTTTTTTCTGGGAGGGCCAGTTGCTTAACAACTCCACGATGTCCCAGCACATCTCTGGATGCAGCAGTAAGTTTGACGGTCACTGCTTTCGTGGAGGTGAGGGTTTGGTTAGAGGCCGGGTCAGGAAGCAGCTCTGCCGCTTACTAGCTGCTGACCTCAAGCTTCTGTGCTTTCGTTTCTGCGCGAGTCACATGAGAATGATGAGAAGGATGCTTTCTGCAGAGAGTCGTTGGTGCACTAAGCAAACCTAATGTGCTCTTAGTATATTCTATTGGGAGAGGACAGCAGATGACCAAATGGACTGTGCTTTCTAACACCAAGGGGCCACAGGTGCTCTGCAGAGGAACAGAGCAGGGCGAGGCAGCCAGGGAGGGACTGGGGTTCCTGGGGAGGGCGCCTCCTTGGAGCAAGGGCCTGATAAAAAGAGGGAGAAAGCCACACTGCTATGTGGGGCAAGAAGTTCCCAAACAGAAAGTACAGCGCAGGAAAAAGCGCTGAGGTAGGCCCTGAACAAGGAGTGCTGTTCAGGCGAGTCCAGGAAACACAGGGTGACCAGTATGGCTGGAGTGCTGCTCAGCAAGGGGACATGTGGTGCGGGCTGTGATCTGGGGTGTCCCAGGGTGAGATCGTGAAGGATCGGGATACTGAGAGGGTCTCTGGATTTGCCTCGAAGCGTGATGAGAAACCACTGGAGAATTTTGTGCAGAGCAGTACGTGGCATGGTTTGACTTACCTCTTTGGAAGGGTTATCTTTCCCACTATTAAAAACATATGACTGAATTTGTTTGGCATTGGCCTGAGGCCCAAAGGCACCCGTCAGGATCTGGCACATGATGTTTTCCAAATGATCTCTGAGTGTCTTTTTCTTTCTGTCTCTAAATATTTCAAAGGGACCAATTCTTAAAACAACACCTGTTCGTACTCTATAATAAAAATTATAGTAATAATAAAAATAATTGAACTCTTGTGAGGCATTTGCTATTTACCTACCAGGTAATGTTCTAAGTATATTATTTGTATTAATGCCTTTAGTCCTCGAAATAACCCTGTGGGATAAGTACTATTATGAGTCTCACTTTATACATGAGGAAATGGAGGCACAGTGAGGCTTAGTAACTTGCCCCAAGTCACACAGCTAGTAAATGGCAGTCTTTCTGTCTCTGAGAGTCCACGCTCTTAAGTACCAGTAGGCAGACCCTTGCACAATCTGCCGAATCTAGAAGAGTGTTAAAGATTGCAATTGGTTAGAAGGTTGAGAGTGTTCAAGACTGAAGATTCTCAGAGTGGACTTCTGCAAAAAAGTAGACAGCCAAACGCTCTCTTTTTCTGAGCATCAACCCTCTCTTGGATAATACTGCCAGTAAAAGTACTTTGGGGAGGCAGCTGGGAAAACATCCATCTATGGCCCATGGGGAGGAGAAAATGAGTGACTGTATTAGATCATGAAGCTATCACTGTGCCGCCGTGAAAAGTTTCATGTGTCAGGACCCTCCCCAAGAGCATTATCTATAATCCCATTTTAGCTTCCGAAACGTGCGTTGGTGAAATCTGGGGCATCCGTCTGTTTTATGACGTGTACAGCCTTGGGCCTTTCTGTGCGTGGCTTTGGCAGACTCTGTAGCTGGTTGCCTCTGTCATTCCTCGGGGCAATTAGCCGGGGGCCATGTGACTTTGCGTCGTGTTGAATTCCTTCTGGGAATGCACTTCACTAAGCATCCTTTGACTTCTCCAGATTCTAGGGTGTGATGTGCGTTTGCTCTGCCCAAGTGACTTCCTCCAACTCAAGGTGCCACCAAACCTGGAGAGGACTTTGAAACCTTCATCTCCCCCAAGACTTCTCTCCTGAGTTCCAGATCCTTTCTGATCCTCTCAAAGTCCTAGAGAACACTGGGTTATTGGCCATTAGTCAGTGAGTAGCCATGTGGAAGCCAGGAGTGGGGTAGAAATCGGGGCAGATATAATCCCAAGGCCTATAGATGTCTGAAGCAATGGAGGAAGTGGGTGTATTGTGCCTCAGAGAGCATCTGTGTCCCCATGTGTGATGACCGAACGTCTGGTCTCTAGCCCCTGGCTCACACTTTCAAGATGTGCCTAAGTCAGCAGTGACAGCTGCCTGCTGGATTTCGGGAGTGCAACTGAATTCCAGCCGTCACCTCTGAATGAGGATTCTGGTATCTGTTATGCTGCTACAGCCAGAGGTCCCAGTGTGCCAATGACCTCAGCTCCAAGGAGATGGTGAGAGTAGGCCTGGCCTGTGGCTCCAGCAGTTACCTCGGAAATCTCCCCTGGACTTCGCCAGGTCTACCCCTCAACACTCAGCTTCAAAATTCCACCTGTCCATGGGGCATCTCTAATCAAGAGTCTGTTGCCACCTCCCACACAGCCTGGCCGAAGCAGAACATGTGCCCTTGTCACCTCCATCCTATGCCAGTCAGAGGTGATCTACTCCTTTCTCAGAGGCTAGGAATCTTGGGGACTGTGGAGAGAGACGAGGGGTCACCTATTGGCGTTCCAACGTGATTCTCTTCTCCTTTCTTGTCCGCTCCACTCAGTGTCAGCTCTGTGTGTCTGCCCTTGGAGGGTCTTGGGTTCTGAACCCTCAAGTCCTCTGTCCCTCCACACCCAGCCAGGGCCCCAGGCCTCTGATGAGGACAGGGTCAGCTCTCTTCTCCGCACTTCCCCTTTAGCTGGAGCTCGCTTTACCCACTGAGCAGTGAGGGCCTGTTCTGAAAACTCGCTCTCCCACTATTCGTGCCGGTGAAGATTCCCCATTGTCTTCGGAAGGTCACTGTCTTCCTCTTTGGGACTTCAGGGACTGCTGTCTGCCTTCTCGCTCACCTGGGTGCAAGGCGTTCCCATCAGAGCCTTAGTCACTGCTTCTGACCGTGCTTGTGAGTGCCGGGCACTGCTGATGAGCAGAGCGTGGATCTGGTGCAGGACGCCTGGCTCTGAGTCCAGACTCCACCCAGCAACGGCTGCATGACCTTGAGCAAGTTCCCTGCCTTTTAAAGCCTGTTTGCTCATCTGTGAAGTGGGCCTGGCCATCGGACCCACCTCACGGGGCTGGTATGAGGATTGAATGAGGTGGGGAAGACTTGCTAACATTTGCTGAGTTCTGATCTCAGAAGGACTGCTTCTCAACCACTACACTCTGCCACCTCCCAAAGTGGCTATTGGGTGGCGTCCTTTGTTCCATCATTGGACGTCTCGGTCTTGGAAAGATGTCTCCTTGGTTCGTTTTGATTCTTTATTGTCGTCGAACATGCACCACAGGGCTCCACTTCTTCTTTCGTAATATGCCTAAACATAAGTAAGTATGCCAGTTGGTGGACCTGTGGAACTCAAAATTAAGTCAGGTTCATATTCAAGGCATGCTGATTCTAACAGGACCGATAGGGACCATGCCATAGGTCCTGAGATACCCATTGGGGGCCCTCCGTTGAAGAGAGGTTCTTTGAGTGCCCTGCCTCCACCTCCTCGGTGGCTACAGTTCTGTGTTTGTGGACACTGTGAGGGGAAAGTTGGTTTTACCAGGTACCGCTCTGTTGAATAAAAAATGAGCACTTATCTCGAAGGGAGAAGGGGAAGTCTGCCCTCGATAATATGTAATTCTCTCTTGGGTAAATAGATTCCTGACAGTGCACCTCGATGGAACTGTGATCACATTTTTTAACTCTAGGGTGACGTTAGCATAAACATCCATGTCCTGGTTATTGATCTGTTGCTGTGATAATGGTATTACCCAATTGAACTTCTGACATCGGCCAACTTGCAGTGGCTACAATTGCATTTCTCTTTTATTCCTGCCGCTTAATTCAACTTGCACATCCAATTGTGATTGCTATGAAAAAATATTGGTTTGCAGGCGTCTGCATAGAATGTTAAATCTCTCTCTCTCTCTCCTGGTGGGAATATTAACTTTTGGCTTGAGTCTTGGAAACACACCTACAAAGTGAAATACTCAGAAACTACCAATTTGGAGTTTGAAGCATGGTGTGTTCCCGAGAGGTGCACATCTTCTGAGTTCCTCAGGGTTGAGTTTTCTAGTGTTAGTCAGATCAAGTAAATCCTTCCCCATGGACATACTTTCCATAATCATCACTCTGAGACTGGGGGAAAGAAGGGCCTAAATTAGAAATGGGAGGTCCAGCCTGGAGGCTGTCACCTGCTGTTGCAGCATCTCACCCCTGGCAGGGCAGAAGGATGGGGATGGACGACGTGGCATTTCCAACTCTGAAACTTGCCTACTGACTTTGTTGCACATAGAGTCCAGAGGATTCCCTCACTGCAGAGAAATCTGGTGTGTGTGGTCATCTTTTCCTAATTCTTCTGAGGGAACACCATGCTGTGTGGGAATTTAGTCTGGCTCACTGGCCATCGGTGAACACTTGAATTCAAGTCTAGGATTGGCGAGGTCCTGAAGGACAGTGAAAAGGTAATTTATTACCAGACCACTAGCACTTACTAGAATGTCCAAAATAAAAAATACTGACAATCCCAAGTGCCGAAAAGTACACAGAACAACTAAAACTCTCAGGTACTGCTGGTAGGAGGGCAGAATGAGGCAGACACTCTGGATAAATAGTTTGGAAGTTTCTTATAAAGTTAAACATACACGCTTTGCATATACCCCAGCAAACCCATTCCGGGGTGTTGACCCTTCAGTAACGCAAATGTCACACATGAACCTGCACATGAAGATTTATAGGAACTCTCTTCATAACTGCCCAAAACTTGAAACAACCCCAATGTCCTGCAGTAGATGAGTGGGCAAGCAAACTGGCGGTACGTGGCACACCGTGGAATAATCATTAGGAGTCAAAAGGAACAAATTATTGACACACGTGACAATTTGGATGGATCTTGAAGGAATTCTGCTGAGGGAAAAAAGCCACTCCTAAAAGGTTACATGCTGTGTGATTCCTTCCATATGACATTCTCTAGAAGACAAAACCATGGCAACAGGAAACAGACCAGGGGTAGCCCGGGGGTAGGGCTGGAAGGAAGAGGTGACTACAGAGGGTAGCATGAGGGAGTGTGATGGAACCATTCTGTGTCCTGTCATGGCCGTGGTCACAGAAATCCAGCCATGTGTTAAAATGCATGCAACTGTCCACCTAAGAAATCGCTCTTACTGCATATCATTTAAGAAAATGAAAAAGTTTTAAAAAATCTTTGTGTCACTGGAAGGCACAGCAGGAGGCTCCAGTAGAGCTGTAATCCTGGGATGAGGATGCACACGCGTGTGTGCACGAGTGCGTGAACATGGGAACATCCCTGCAGGGTGGGGGCGTTGCCCACGTTCGAGAACATAGCTCAGGAGCATGCTTGGAAAGTTCTTAAATTTCATTTATATAAATAAACTAATTTATTATAAAATCCCTTCCTTCTTTGGCCAGTGGGCGGTTCTGTGATCGTGATTATTGGAGAGAGAGAGACTGAGGCCATTCCCAGAAGACTTCCCACAGTTGGGCAGTGCTGCGGAGGAGGATGTGGTGGGGAGGAAGATGTGGTGCGGCTGGAGTTGGGGAGTCCTCACAGAGGCAGGGTTGGGTTTGAAGGAATAGGGGTCCACTCTAGGTAAGGGGGAGAGGGAATTCCATGCCGAGGGAAACAGCATAAATAGACACCGGAAGGCCCCTCGCCTTCGGGGGAAGTTTGGGAGGGGGGCCTGGGAGGGACACTAAAAGCAGATCCTATGGGACAGCTTGGTCTATAGCATAACCCTTGGTTGGCACTTTCAACAGTGGCAGGATGTCCAAATAAATAAATGTCTTCCCTTGGGGCTTTGCAACCTGCAACATCTATTGCTAGAGCACTTCTTTGATATTCCAAACATCAGATCAGAAAGATCCACCAGGCAGGTCTCGGTGAGTGCCTTTGCTGCGAAGGAAAAAATTCTCTAGGCCTGCTTCCGGCTCGTTTGACCCCCTACCCTGAGCCCCATCGCGTCCTGCTCCCCAGTGGGCTGGGCCCTCTTTTTCAGCATCCAGGGCAGCAGGCTGTGGGCTGCCGTGATTGCTAAGGGCCCCCAGAGATTACGTACCCCCAGCCCCACCATTTGGCTGCTTCCGTGTCACCCTGGGAGTGGGAATTCCCAAAGCCTTGGTTTATTTTATGTATTTTACTTTATCTTAAAACAGATTGGCATTTATTTGTCTTTTACAAGAAGGTATCTGGGCACAGGCCAGGGCCACTTCAGTACAGATGGCACCTTTGTGTAGATTACAAAAAGTGTCCCTTCTGAATAGACAAATTACAGAAGAGCGCCCAGCCTGTTGGAACAGCCCGCACCCTAGAGGACGTCTTGGGAGAGCTGAGCGTGGGGTGAACGTCAACCCTTGGTCATTCCAACCTGGAGACCACAGAGACTAAGCCATCCATCTTTTCTCTCTGCTGTCTTGAACGTGTTGGCCCTGGTTTCCATGCTTGTTGCCTTGAGGTCTCAAGATCCACTTCGTTTATTTTTCCTTGGGAAGAAACAAGACACCTTCGCCCAAGAAGGTCTGAGCCTTGGTTGCTGCCTGCAGTAGCTTCCCTCTTATGCTGGAGCCGAGTGCCCTTCTTACTAGTCAGGATATAAATGCCTAAAAGCTGGTGGGGGTATAGTTGGGGCTGTCCTGGGCATGGGCTGCCAGCGATGCAGCTAGATTGTTGCAGCCCATGGTGAAGCCAAGATGTGGGGGGGCAGGGCTACTGGGCGTGGGAAGCGTGTGTGTGTGTGTGATGGTTGGTTACTATCTGAGGGAGTCCTGGAGCATCTCTCCTCCAGCCTTGCCCCTCACTGAGTACGGGGGTAAATGCATCAGACCTTATGCCTCTCCATCCCTTGGAAGAGTATGGCTCTCCTCTCCTATTGACATGTAATGCATTGATCTCTTGCTGCCTTGATCAGGTGGTTCACCTCCTATCCTCTGAAGGCAGACGATTCCCTCTTCTTCCCCTCTCTTCCAATGTATTAGTGTCCTTGGGCCGCCATAACAAAGTACCACGGACGGGGGCGCTTACTCAACAGAAATTTGTTGTCTCACTGTCTGGCGGCTAGAATTCTGAGAACACACGGTTGGCAGGGTTGGTTTCTTCTGAGGCCTCTACTTGGCTTGCAGGTGCCGTCTTCTCCCTGCGTCTACACGTGGTTGTCCCTCTGTGATGTGTGTGTCCTTTCTTATAAGAATATACGTCCTATTGCATTAGGGCCCACCCTAATGACCTCATTTTATCTTGATCACCTCTTTAAAAGCCCTGTCTCCAGATGCACTCATATTCTGTGGTACTTGGGGGTAGGGCTTGCACATTTTATAGGGACACAGTTCAGTTCATAACAACTGATTTCGTAGAATCTGTTATCTGTCAAAAGATGTCTAGTGTTATTAAGTTCACATAATTCTTGGCAACTTATGAAGAATTCAGAATGTATACAAATGGACAATATTTTGGCTGACCCTCTAGAGAGAAAGTAATGACACCAAAATATTTATTTATTCAGCACACAAGTGTTTGGCAACTTCTAAGTAGGCACCGTGGAGTCAGAATCTTTACATGCATCATCTCGTTTAAATCTTCATTTGCATCAGCAAGGTAGGTCTTTGAGTGCCAGTGATGGGGCTGGCCGAAGGTCACACAGCTGATGTTTGAACTGAGGTCCGGATTCCTCTCGCACCCGTGCTCTGCAGTCAGCCACACGATGATGGCCTCCGGGCCACGCTCCTCTCCTCCTCTCCATGAGAACTTTCACTGAGCAGAGGGAATTTTCTTTTATTCCAGCCCTCCTTGGATATGTCAACATGTGTCTATACCTGAACTTCCATCCCCTCTTGCTCGTAAATCCTCCTCCAGACTAAGGAGTGGATCCTCCATGGCTGCGAGGAAATGCAGGAAAAGTGAGATTAAAGGCACAAAAATCAAAGGGGTTGAGAACAGACGAGACACCAAGCAGTTGGACACACAAATGCGAGGCCTTGACGGGAGGCATAGGGAGAGAAACTGAGCAGGCGTCTCTGCAGGCTTGGTGAACGGGGAGAGTCAAACACGACAGTCCTGAAAAAGAGGAAGTGATGCAGTTGCTTCTCACGGGTCTAGCAAATTCTAGAGCTTTTCCTAAAGGGCCCAGCAGCACTTCCCAGCGGCTGATCCACTTCTGCTGTCTGTTCCTCCCCTCTCCTGCTTTCCAGTGAATTCAGCAACAGCAGATAAGAGTGTAAAGTTCGTATCTGAGGTCTGGAGATCCTACTTTCATCAATTTCCTTTATGTTTCAGTGGAACCTAAAGGAGTGTTTGTGAACCACAAGCTCCCGATTATTTAAGTCTGTACTCTTGAGTGTGAGTGCCTGTACCTCCTGCACCCCCAGGAGGAGGCTGGGGCCTTGCAGAGGGTCATTAGATGGTCAGCGACTGGCAGGGAACTAACTGAAGTGTGTCCCGATTCATCTTCAGAGCCCCACCTGCTGTACTCTATCCTTGAGTTGCTGGAAATGCTAGGAGTGATTCCTAAGCTTAAACTCAGGGTGGGTTTGTACTGTCAAGATTGCAGACATCACCTGAAATACAGGTGGGGCTCCTCACTGGGTCCCTCCTCCTGGCTCTGCCCTGTTGCAGTCACCTGCTTTAACCCTCACATTCTGCTCCTGGCGCCTGGTTTACTTCCAGTTCTGTAGTCTTACCTAGTCTTACTGAGAAGCCAATAATTTTCTCTAAGCTACTTCTCAGTGCGCCTAACTCTTCCACGAAAGCATCGGTGCAAAGAAGGGTAGCTTGGTGACACTGGTGAGGAGCCCACGTTTTCCCCCTTTCACTGACCGACAGGAATTTATTTCCAGTTAAACAAGCCGGGAAATGTAATTAAGCACATGGTTGATGGTGATAGCCAAGCTTGCCTGCCAGAAAAACGATAGGTTCTTTAAAGGTGCCAAGGACTGGTATTATGCATCGTCTGTTGGAAACTATACGCTTCACAATTCGGAGCCTCTTGCGTGCAGCCTCCTATCTTCAATCAAATTATGATATTCCAGAAATATGCATAAGGGAAATGATTCTACACATTTTATGGTGGGCTGTTGCTTGTAGCAGTAATTGAAGTACCTTTCCACTTATGAAAGTACTAATTTTATTTGTTTTTATTGCTTTTCTAGATGCAATTATTTATTTAGTGTGCTTTGGCTTTATTAAATTATGTTTACTATAGGAACATCATAAAAATGTATGAAAGCAACACATCAGCCAAGCCAGCCTGGTGACCTGTGTTGAGAAAGCTAGTGTTATTTTTCATATCCAAACATAATGGAATAACTTAAGAATAAACAGATGATCTGCGCTAGAAAACAATGCGATTTCCAGGTAATGTAATAAAACACCTGGACAATATGATTTCATAAGTCTTGGTTCTAAAATTTACATGAGTTGGGTTTTGCGTGTTTATTTGAGGACACATGGCATTTCTAAATGGAATCATTATAATGTGAAATGTAATTAAACTGAAAGGCAAGACGTAAACGGGATTTTTGTTGGCTGGTAAGATATGGACGACTGAGATGCGAGGTAAAAGATTTTTGGTGTTAAAAGACAAGCGGGAGGCTGTCTTTTTAAGAAACTTAGATTGAATGTAAGTGGTTTATTTGTCCTGAATTTTGGCGAGATAACCAAGATGTAAGCCCAAAAAAGCAAAAAATCAAAACAAAATGAGAACACAACCACACCCAGAAACAAAAGCAGGGCTCCTTGGGTGAGAGTCATGTGTCTTTGATGACTAGAAATTAGTGACTGACTTTTATTTTTCTAATTCTGAATTAAAATTAATTAATGTGTTGTTTAAATGCATACGCCTACTACAAAATTCAAATGAATACAAGAGAGGGTCTGTCTCCCTCCGGCCAATTGGTTTACTTCCCCAGAGGAAACCATGGACACGGCTCTTGATTTTCCAAGTAGTTTCCAAGGGTTTTCTAAGCACATGAAACATATACACACGTATTTACTCACATACACACATGTGTACACAGTGATGGTATAGAGCATACAGTGCACATGTGGCTCTATCATGCCTTCTGAAGACTGTACCGTGTGCTCCACTGTATGGATGCACCAGGCTCCGATTGATGTCTATTTTAAGTGTTTTTTGCTTATACCAAGAAACATTTCTACCAACACTATACAAGAAAACCTGTTTCTTTTGGAACCTTTCTTTTTTCGTATTTGTCAACTTGAAAGACAAAAACTGATGTCCGAGTGTGATTTTAAACCACGATTCCCATTATGAGAGAGGCTGAGTCTCATTTCATACACGTAAGAGCCTTTGTATCTCATTTCCTATCAACTCCCTGGTCCTGTCTCTTCTTTACTTCATTTTCTAATGGATCGTTGGCCAACGTCTTTGTTGAGTTGTAAGTCCCTTTGATATGAGTGGCAAATATTTTCCCCATTTTTTCAATCATCCTTTGACTTTTTTTTTTTAAAAGATTTTATTTTTTTCCTTTTTCTCCCCAAAGCCTCCCGGTACATAGTTGTATATTCTTCGTTGTGGGTTCTTCTAGTTGTGGCATGCCAGACGCTGCCTCAGCGTGGTTTTAATGAGCAGTGCCATGTCTGCACCCAGGATTCGAAGCAACGAAACACCGGGCCACCTGCAGCGGAGCGCGCGAACTTAACCACTTGGCCACGGGGCCAGCCCCTCTTTTTTTTTTTTGATGATAATTAGTACATTCACATTTTCTGGAGTTCATTTTATAGTTTATATTTTTCAGGAGCATTACTTATTTTATCCTGTAGTTAAAATTTTTTTACAGTAAGTCGAGCAAGGTATTTTTTTAAATAATTTTGAAAATGACATTCAGGGGCTGGCCCGGTGGCGTAGTGGTTAAGTCCAAGCACTGCACTTCAGTGGCCTGGGGTTCAAGAGTTCGGATCCCAGGCACAGAGCTACACACTGCTTATCAAGCAATGCTGTGGCAGCGTCCCACATACAAAATAGAGGAAGACTGGCAAAGATGTTAGCTCAGGGCAAGTCTTCCTCACCAAAAAAAAAAAAAGAAAAAAATTACGTTCATTTGAATTATATCCCCTTTCTCATTTCCTATTTTATTCAATTATGCTTTTTTCTTTTGATTAATTTGTTTTTCAGTTTCTTTTACTGGTGTTTTCCAAGCATAAACTTTTGGATATTTTTATTCTTCTGTTTTTCTCTTTTCTGATTCATACAGTCTGGTTTTAATTTTATTGTTTCTTCTTTCCACTTTTCTTTCATTTATGTTTTCTTTTTCTAAGTTCTTCAGCTGGATGCTTGATTCATTTAATTCACATTGTTTAATATAAACATTTAGGCTATGATTTCTCTCTGAGTACTGTGTTCTTTGTGTTCTGGCAAGTAATATTTTTTATCATTATTTTCAAGCTACTCTTAAATTTTAGTTTTATGCAGGTTAAATCATTTAAGAAAATTTCTAGATGGTAGCATTCTAGTTTTTTTTATTATTTCTAGAATTTTTTTCTTTCTGTTTTTACCTGTATTTTTTCCTTTTAATCAGAGACTGTTAGTTACATTATTTTACTTTTCAGAATTAAAGTTTACTTGGTGGCCTAATGTTTAATCATTTTTTTTTGTGAGTGTTCTATGTCAACTTGAAAATGAACCGCAATCTCTCTTTGCAGGGCATAGCGTTCTATGTAAGACAGTGAGATCTATCTTATTTAGGTTATTTAGGTTTTATATATCCTTTTAAATGTTTCCCCGTCTGTTCCCCTTTGAGTCCCCACAGGCTATGGAAATGCATGCCTGATGAATGAATGCATGATGTGGAGCTCCCTGTGGTCAGCTAGCATTGTGCTGTGTCTTGTCTTACAGCCCAAGATTGCCGAGGAGAACTTAACCTATGCCGAGCTGGAGCTCATCAAACCCCACCAGGCTGCCAAAGGCATCCCCACCAGCACCGTCTACGCCCAGATCCTCTTCGAAGAGAACAAGCTGTAACTCTGCGTCCTCTTCCGTGGTCCTATTTAATACCTGCCGCCCCAGTTATTTATGAAACCTTGGAAACAAAGTCCTTATTTTTGTATTTTCACTCGTACCTTCTGTGGCGGGGATCCCCGTACCGGTGGCATTCCCGGTGCCTTCAGAGATACGAAGCTCCTCTCCACAAACCGTGGGGGCCACACCCTTGGACCAATCTCCCAGGACAAGATGTTTCTGAGTCTGAGCCCTGAGAGGTGAGGACTCTGATTCTGAGAGCACCAAGGAGATTTTTCTGCTGAGCCAAACCCCTTCACATTCTTCTTTCTCTGGGTTTTTATATTTTTTAAATCTTTTTTAAGTCTTCATTTTAATCTTCGACTCCTCCCGTATCCATGGTATCGAACTCATAGTATATAGCTAGAGGAAATGCCATTATAGGCCAAGGTGTGAATGGTAGGTATGTAGGAATAAGTTTTCAGAGGATCAGGTAACATTGCTCGGGCACCTGGAGCAGAGCAATCTGCTTATTGCAAGCCTTCATTTAAGATAGCGTCTCTTGTTTTAAGTAGATGCACCGACCCTGGCGATTTGAGGGCAGAGAGTCCAGGTTGTGGGGAAGTCTGAGGTCTAGGCTGACAGTGGACTGACTGTCTTTGAGTCCCCCAGTGCCTGTTTCCCCACTCCTGACCACCTGGGGGCGCAAGACAAGTAGAACACCATTCTAACAGGCTTCTACCCCTTTAGCAAGAGGACCTATTCTGGTATAGAAACTTATATTCTCCAAGGAGTTCTTAGTACCTTTTTCCCAAGGAGCAGGGGAATTTGCCAACAATTGACGCACTGGAGGAAGCTGACCTCTTGGAAGTATGCCAAGAATGTCCACTCATGTGACAGCAAAGTCTCTTGCCTGGTTCCCCCAGGGCAGGAGAGTAGGAAGAGCAAGCTGAGCTGGAAAAGGGTGTCCTGAACACCCCAGTGTTACAGAGTGCCTCCCCAACTCAACTTTGCGTGTGAATTCTAATAGATTTGGGTGGGCGTCATGGCAGGGATGCGTGGTGTATAAATCCATGAGGAAGTTGCTGTCTGGACCTGTGTGCCGTCCAGCTTCTCACTGAAGACCAATCCATTCTGGAAGAGAGCCATCCTGTCAACTGTGTGGTTAAAGACACTTCCTGATGTGTGAGCGTGCTCTGGGTGGTTATTTGCTGCACACTGCAGAGTTTGTTTGGCTTTGTAATGGACCGTGTATATATGGTAAATTATCTATTTTAAACACAACCTTGAGTGTGAGTTGTGCCCCTCTGTGTATCCATGTGAACTTGGTCAAGTTTCTCATCCCCTAATTGTCTCAGCTCCGTGTTTGTATGAAGATGACATAACCTCTCATAGAATTCTTCTCATGGGATAATGAATATTGCAAGATTCTGGGCACTATTGCTACACCCATATACAGTGTTAACATTCATGCTAAAGCCAGTTCACATTTTCAAAATAAAAATGTCTTTACTACTTAAGGCTCTCATTGCAGTGACTTTAAAACGTACATATTTGTCCATGACCTTAGGTCTACCCTCGCAAAGACCCACAATAGCTTCTGAGTGCCTCTCTGGGTTTACTGGGAATGGCCCAAATTGGGAGCAGGTAATGATTTTTCCAGAAGCAGAAAGGGCCTGCCTCCACAAAGAGGAAGTCCTTCTCTCCGGCCTTCACCTGAATCTCATTCCCTCCCTTTCTGCCACGTTTCAAAGATAGTGAGTAAACCACACGGCTTTTGAGGAAGAAGACCATCTGGGAGAAGTCCCTGGAACTTGGCGGAGCATCTCTTTAAGAGAGGAGGCTGCCTGGTTAGCACACCATTCACATCATGATTATCACAGGCATCATATCGTATTTCAGGAAGGAGCCGTAAATTTGCATAAAGGCTGGTGAGGCCCTGGCATGGGAGTGGAGAGTGGGGCATGAGAAGAGGAGATGTGGGGAGAGGGCAATGGGCTGAGAGGCTCCCAGGCCTCTGGAGAACAGACTTGAACTTTAAGCCCTCCCAAACCCACCCCCTTAAATTCAGTGGGAGCTTAGGGCCATCACATAGGGAAATGAATGCATCCCAAGAAAAGGGCACCAGCTTCTAAGAGCTGGTGGCTAACAAGTCATTGTTATAGATTCAATTGAGACTCTTTCTCCAAAACTCTGGTCATAGCTGCACAAATCTATGCTAAGGTGTGCGAGTGGGGGACCCACTGACATGGAGTACAAAGGGTGAAAGACCATCCTCTCCTACGGAAAATGCTTCCCAAGGGAATTGTGGAAGCTCCTGGCAACATCTAGGCAGAGCTTGTCCCACTGTTTTCTCCAGAAGCAGACCATCCAAGCTTTGCTCAGAACTGGGAGCAATGGATGCTTTGGACCTGGTGCTTCTTTGGGGTGATAAGTCTTGACATTATTGTCATAGCAAACCTGAAAAATGTGTCTACTCATTCATTTTCAATCAATACACCACTAACCGTGCATTGACATTTCTGAAGATAAGGAAGGGGAAACCTATCATTCCAACAGAAATTAGGAAAAATTCGTCGAGTTGTTTTTACTATCAAGCATCTAGGGGAACAACTCTATATAAGCAGTTTTCAATATGGACACTTGCGTGTACATCTAAATGAAGTTAAAGCAAAGACAGACCGCTTGCTGGGAATGCAGCGGCTCCTGCAGGCAGAGAGCAGACGCTGTCAGATTTGGTGGTGAATTCTGGCCTGGGCCATGTGTGGCGTAGAGCCATCACAGGAAGCAAGGAGGTGAAAGGGGGTACCCACCTGAATGAAGCTGTCTTGAAAAGTCAAAGCCCCAGGTCCTGAACTAAAGCAGCTGTGGTGGGAGGAAAGGATTGGGGTTTCTTTAGCATCCCCTCTTCACTGAAACATTGTGACTTTGTTAGCTCATGGAGTAAATAAGAAAAAGCCTGGCCTACCCCTCCCGATACTTGCTGGGGTGAAAATGACAGGGACACTTCATATTTTTTAGTGTATAGTCATCTGGGTCATCCCACATCTCAGTAAGCCCCAAGACTCGCTTGGAATAGGAACACTAGACCAATGGGCACCCTTAGCGACTCTTCATGGCTTTGTTCATCACTCAGCCCCTCACATGCATGACTACAACCTCAGCAGGGCCAATAATGGGGCTCATGCCTCAGTCACAAAAAAATGGGCCGAAGCATGCATGGGGCCCGATCTGGGCTAATCCAAATTCTTGGCAGACAGAAACCATCTCTCCCTTGGGCGGCCAGGCTGGGATGCCACATACCAGATCTGTCTACAGTGATGTCTCGTGCCAAGCGGAGAAGCCTTGGAGAATGAAGGAGTC
Source organism: Equus quagga (assembly GCF_021613505.1). Classification (NCBI taxonomy): domain Eukaryota; kingdom Metazoa; phylum Chordata; class Mammalia; order Perissodactyla; family Equidae; genus Equus; species Equus quagga. The sequence goes on along the minus strand of NC_060268.1, from coordinate 104,118,494 downwards.
GCTGAGAGAGAAGCAGGGAGGAGAATGTTCTGGAAACACAGAATCCCGTCTCCCAGCTCCGAAATCCCCCAGCCTCTTCTCTTTCCTTCAGATCTTCTTTTGATTCAATACACTACCCATTTCCGTACCATCTAAATCCTGGTGTGGCTCAAGCTAGTCCCGTTGCAATAGAGAGAATTCCAACTAATACAGTATGCATCAAAGTTGCTTCCCAGCACAGGAAGCAAAACAATTACACTGAGTGTCAGTCCCCAGGGAGCCCACTGACATCACCTCCAACAACATGCTTGCAGCCACGAGCTCCCGCTCTGCTCTGCAGCTTCCCACTGAGCAGGCCCTCTCAGGGCTCTGAAGATGTGCTTCTCCAGGGAGAGGGCCTGGCGGGCTTCAGGACTGATGCTGTCCTAAGGGAAGGACCCTCAGGTTTGGAGGTGGAGCACCAGCAGGCCTGGGGCAGTACTGAGCGGCGCTGGTGGCAGCAGGAGAAGGTCACACGGTGGAGATTCAAATGAGCCGTGTCACATGATGTTGGAGGGAGCCTTTCTAGGCTGGCCATAAAGTTGTGGCTGGGCTTCCTCATAGAAGGTGTTGTCTTTCCAGTAACCCTGTCCCAGGAGACCAGGTCGGGAGAGAACCCAGCTCTGTCATTTGTAGCCCATTATAAGATAAGGCAGCCACATGGTGGGGATGTTCACTCCCCAGCCCACCCCTACTCCTTACACTGGACAGAAGTTGTTCACTGGGATGGAAAACAAGAAATTCATGGTTTGGAGGAAGGGTCTGCCTTCACCGTGGACACGCTGTGCTAGAGCTCAGTGGCGTGTCCAGAAGAATTAGAGTAATGCTGCCTAAACTTAAATGCATGCACAGATAACTGAATCTCATTAAACTGTGGATCCTGATTCGGGAAGTCTGGGTGGGCCCTGGAAGTCTGTGTCTAAGGAGCTCCCAGGGAATGCCTGTGCTTCTGGTCCCCAGACCACACTTTGAGAGACAAGGATGTAAACTGTTGGGAAATGTGGATCTGGAGCCCCTGGGGCTTGGTGGTGTCCTCTTAATATAGGTCACAGCTGAATCCTGACAATGGGCAAAATGCCCAGGGAGAGGGGGCCCGAGGAGGAGGGACGATGCCCAGACCTGAGTGCTCCCTCACTGGCAGGTCCAGAAGCAGGCAAGGAGCCTGAAAGAGACCAGAGAAGAGCAAGCGATCAAAAGAGTGAGAGGGGAGCTGGAGAAGCTGTGTCTAGAAGTTTCTGGAAGGAGGACGAGCTCAGCCGCGTGAGCTCTGCAGAGGTCAGGTAGAACAGAGGCGGAGCCTTTGCTTGTTCTGAATTAGTTGTACCTTTCACATTTTTAAAAATGGGTGGTTTTGCTGGGGAAAATGATTCTCCAAGTGCACAAGGCTGACAGACTGGCGCTGAGCGGCGTGTGCTCCACTCAGCGGACTTCCCCCAAAGCAATCCGCGTCTTCCATGGGGTGGCGATTTGGAGAAGACTTAATGAACGCGCAGGGTGGGGGGAGGGTGGCCTCGCGGTTCTCTGCTCCTTCTGTTGTCGTTGTTAAAGGATGACTTGGTGCCTGCTTTCTAATAAACACAGCTCGATTAGCTTCACCCCAATTTAGTGTCTGATTGTTAAATGTTAATGTACTGCACCCTACAGTTTTAAATAGAATTAAGGATGTTTACAGCTTTGGTTAAATGCACCTTGTTCTTCCACATTAAACTTTATTGCAAGTGGCCTCCATCAGCAAACAGGAGAAAAACTCATTAGTCGCTGGTCTGTGTGGGGGCCGCGGCTGCCGGAGAAAGAACCGGCGTCCTGTTTTCCTTTATTACAGCTGGTGGAGCAGTGCGAGGGGATGGCTTCCTGTTTATGACTCTGATTAGAAGCTCAGACGCCTGCGTCTGCGGGTGGATCTTAGGGAGTCCACAGACCCCCAGGGATTTTTATGTAGAAGTTTGTGTTGCGTCCATGAGGGTCTGATGCTCTCTTCAGTTTTCTAAAGGGGTCCGTGAGCCACAAAAGATGGAACCGTTAGAGACTCTACGCCAGAGTCCTGACCGCAAGGTCCCCTAGGAGCATCAGGAGGAAGCCTGTCACTTTACAGTGGGGAAAACCAAGGAGATGGAAAGGGACCGTGTAGGAGTGGCAGAGCCAGGCTGGAACCAGGCTCTAGACTCCCAACCTGGTGGCCCCGCGTGCATCCCAGCCCTAACCTCCCTCCTTCCCTTTGGCTCTGGCTCCCGGAAGCCTGCCTGTCCCCATGCTTCTCCTCCTGCCTGGGGGCACACTGACCTCTTGCACGATTGGGCTTTGGGCTGGGTGAGGATTGGGGCTGCCCAGCCTTCCCCCTTGCAGGATGCCCCCTGGCTCTGTCCTTCCCCAGCCCCCTGTCTCAGTGCCCTGAGACTGCTCCCAGCCTGTCTCTTGGTCAACTTGATGTGCTCTAAAATGTCTCGTTCTCCCCCATTCCTCGTTCTTCCACCTCTTCTGGACTCTGTGTCCTGCTTCTCTGGAGGTCTCCTTCTCTAGGTATCCCTTCTCTTTTTTCCTATCTACAGCTTTTCCCTCAGTCTCTGAAGTGACAAGCGTTTCTCCACCTGGGAGGACCAGCTCTCAAGCTGTCTTCTCCTGCTCTTTCCTCCACAGCCTGGAGTCTACGCTCCCTGCACGATCCTTCATGCATCTTACCCTCTTCTGGCTGCCTTCCTCCCAACTCCGAACTCAGCCCTCCTCAAGGCCTTCGGGAATCGTTGCTGAGCGTGTGTCCTACTGCCAAGAATGTCTTATTCTTCTCTCCTCTGTTTGACACAAGTGTCCTTTCCCTTTCTGAAACCGACCCCCTGCCTTTGTGACACCACTCACCTAGGTGTGCTTCTTGGGCCATGACATCATCGTCCCCTTTCCTCCACTCGGCCCTTCATTGCTGCTTTTCTATAAGGTTCCATCCTTAGCTCGTTCTCTTTGCCTCCACACCTGTGTCTCTGACCACTCCCCAGCTGCGGCCTGAGACTCCACATCCACAGCTCCAGTTGGACCCCTCTCTTCAGCTCCATTTCTGCCCCCTGGCCGTTTCCCCCGAGCACCCCCACACCTCTCAGAAGCCAGCCTCCAATACCGACCACATCGTGCACACCCCTCAAGACCCAGCCATCCTGGTTAAGGACACCACCACTTGGCTGATAACTAAGGCCGGAAACCTGGTGTCCCTGGAGATGTAGGCCAGCACCGGCAGCTGCAGAAACGCTCTTGATTGTTAATGAAAAATACCAGGTGCCTGGCACCGTGCTGTGTGATTTTCTGTAATCTCCCATGAAGCCAATGCTGTTCTATCCAGTTTGCAGATAAAGGAGCAGAGGTTCAGAGGTCTCACCTGGCTTGCCCAAGACAACAGAGCCGGAGTCCTTGTACCTTCCCCGTGTGGCCAGCTCCTACCCCTCCTCTCCATTCACATGGCTCCTGCTTTCCATACTCTCTGAGCGTCTCTCTCAAGGACCACCACACTCACCCCTGACCTGTCTTCCTGCCACCTGATCTGTCCTCCAAAATGCCACCAGAGGGATCCTTCTAAAGGGCAGACTGGCCAAGGCACTCCTCTGCCTAAAATCCAGCTCCCGCTGCCCTAAGGAGGAAGCCCAGCCTCCTGGAGAAGTCGAGGCCCTGGTGACCCAGCCCTGCCTGCCTTTTGGGCTTCATCTCCTGTGCTCCCACCCTTTCCACCATTTGCTCAGCCTCAGCGGCTGTGGGGCCTCAGGGCTGCAGGAGGAGGCCGCTCTCTGCTGGGCGTGGGCCTCTACCAGCAGTGCTCAGGGCCGTGGGGAGTTGAGACCACATCTCTGGGCATTGCCCAAGCCTCCATGGGCAGCCTCACAGCTCTCACTCCTGCAGCGTCCAGAGCAAGAGCCCCAGGACCGGGGAGCCCAGGCAGGGTCGCTGTGCTCCCCGAGTGTCACAGACACAGCCGCTGGCTTTGGTAGCAGCCCCCTGGAAACACAATGATGGCAAGTTCTGGAGCAACCTGTGTCTAAGGCAGTAGAATAGAGAGTGCTCTAGCCCTCAAGAGCTGAGCAGGGTGAGCGTAGCCAGGACTGAGCCCAGAAGTCCCCACAGGTAAAGCCCTCTGAACATTCTGTGACCTGTCAATGGAGGGGCAGCCAAAGGAAAGACAGGGCATGACCCAGGATGAGGTGCCACTCCAGTCGCACCTCACTGGGAGTACAGGACTCCCTGGTCACTGGAAGATGATGCCTCTGCATCTAGGAACATGACCTGTTTCTAGAACGTTGTGACTGAGACCTTAGAGGTTGTCTACTTAAACCGCCCTTCCATCCCCCGTCGTTTTACAAGTAAGACCAGGATTTATAGGCCACAAAACCTCTTTAGTGGTCATTAGGGTCAAAATGCAAGTCTCTTCTTCTCCTTTCCATCCTTCCTCCGGCCCTTCCCCTTGTCCACTGCTCCCCCTGCCACCGGACGGCAGCAGCGTCTCAGCCTTCTGGAGGAAAGGCTGGATGGCGAGCATCCATTGGAAGGTGGCAGTTGGCCTCCAGCTGAAATCAGCAGGGTCGGGCTCGCAGAGGGGCAGAATCATCAGATGCGATAAGCTTGGCTCCCCCGTGAGACTCTCCTTGCGAGCAGAACCTGGGAGGAGGGGCTAGAACATGCCAGGAGGCAGAGGGCAGGGGCTTCCCTGATAACTGTCCCCCTGAGGGCAGACCTCCTAGTGGGAAGATGCCCATCCAGAGAGCAGGACGTCAGTCCCTCACCTGCCTCACCTGGGGCCTCCGTGTAAAGGGACCAGGGGCTGCCTGGGAAGTGAGAGGGGCCACTGGCCTTTCAAGTGGGATTTCAAACAGTGAACAAGTAGAGAGAAATGCCAGCTCTCCGTGCTCCCTCCCAACCAGCACCTGGGATGGCCGAATTTTATCCTGGGGAAACTGAGGCCATTCGGAAGTTAGGAGAAAAGCTACAGTGAAAAGGATCATTTGGTATGCCCAAGGCATGGTGGGAAGAGCAAAGAGATACATGGCAGAGAGTTCTTTGCCCTAAAGTCCCTCAATTCTAGAATTCTTCCCACCGTCGTGCCCCATGAAGGGAGCTTGGTGGCTCACTTCTTTTTAGCTTTGATTTGTCCTCTTGATTTTGACAGATTGGGAATTTATGCAAAGAACTGTCCACATGGCTTACAGAAATGTGAGTAAGGAGGAGACCCTTACCAATTTACAAACCCCCTCTGTTTATGGCTGGCTTAACCATGGAGAGCATATGACACGCAAGAAGGGATGGGAGTGAGGGACCATCGGGGGTTGGGACTTCCTGAGATGACAGAGGCAGGTGTGGGGGTGGCACACTCTTTCATTGCCCCCCACCTAACCTCCCCGAGGCTGCTGCTTCCACCTCCGTCCCTCCTTGGCCAACTCTGGAAGGCAGCCCTGCTCCTCGGGGTTGACAGCACCACCTGGTGGCCATCGAGGAGAACTTGAGGCCCTCCCTAGCCCCTACCCATCCTTCACAGGGACTTCCCCTCCCCTCTCCTTCACAGCTGGGTTCCTTCGGGCTCTCCTCCACGTTCCCACACGTTCTCTTCCCAGTCTAACCTTAGCCCAAATCTCTCTCCGTCTCTTCCTATCGTATTCTCTCCCTTGCCCTCTCTCCGTGTCCCTTCATTCCATTTACAAGTAAAGCGATTCTTTATGTCCCGTCCGTAAGCAGGCTATGCACCCGGTATATGCATGCAGCTGCTCTCTCTGGCTTGAGTGTGAGTCAGGATCAGAGTCTGCGACTGGAGTCCCATGTCTGGAGTTATTTCTCCTCACGCACAGTTCATTTCCTCTGGCTGGCATCCTGGCTTTTCTCACTCAGCAGCATGAGCAAAGGAGTTAGATTCAGAAGATCTGGTCCAAACCCCGGGTCTGCCTTTTAATTGCTGTGTGTCTCTGAGAAGCTTTTTGAACTCTCTGATCTGTAGTGTCCTCATGCGAAAAATGGCCAGGGCCAACAGGATTTAAAGAGTTACCTTCCCATGTGGAATAAGTCTGCCCCTGGGAGAGAGGACGGGGCCGGGCTCATAATCACCAACCCTCGAGGTGGGCCTCAGAGACAGCAGGGGAGGGACAGGCACGTGGAGGGCTCCCAGAGGGGGCAGCCCCGAGGGAGGAGCCACCCCACAGGCCCTGCTGGGAGGTCTAGCCCCTGGGGCTGGGTCTCCCATCACCTTGTTCTCGGTTTAGCTGGGGTACAAGCATCTGCTGATATTTATACGGCCCCTGTGAACTCCTGGAGCCACAGGCCTGGGGCAGAGAGAGCTCCCCAGGACCTGCCCTGAGGCCCAGCATCCGTTTCCAGCTCCTGGTTATGCTTCCCTAGCATGTGTCGATCTCCTTCAGACTGCTCTCCTTCAGTCTGCTCTCTTTTGGGGAGCAGGACAGTTAAATGATGGCTCTCTTCTCCCCAGGGGACAGTGAGCTCCACGGAGGGCAGGCCCCTGTCTGCTTTGTCACCACACTGTCCCTGCAGCCCGTCACAGAGCCTAGTACCCACCAGCTTCTCCATCCTTAGAAAGGGAATGAACGCTTTGAAGACTAAAAAACATAACCCTCATGGAAGGGTTTTTTTTTTTCCTACGGATTTTGTTCCTCTCTGAAGGCCTCCAAATCCTGTGCCCCAAACCACATTATCCAGAACTTCCACCACTCAGCAAAAGTCACTGCTATATTTATCCTGTTGGCAGCCCCCTCTGCCAGTTTCCATCAGAGACCAGCCTGAAATAACACCCTTGTCTGGGGGTGACAAGGCCGCAGGGGCTGGCAGCACCCTTTGGCTGTGGTCAGGCCCGGTGGGGGGGTTGATGGGAATCCTGGGGTGTCTACAGTCTCGGGACCCCACAGACTTCCCTCTTCTGTGGGGCAAGAAGGAGCTGGTTTATTTTCCCAAAGAAGTACGGGACCATGACAGAGCAGGAGGTCTGCGTGGGGCTGGCCCCCGTCTCAGAACTCTCCAGCAGCAATTGGAACACTGCAGTCAGAAGAGCGTGGCTGAGGTCTTGGATCTGGAGGAAAAGTCCTTGACTTCCTAGGAAGATACCTGGCTCAGCATCTAGACAGTTTCAGGCTGATGTGCACAGGCTCAGACATTATTTCATTTCCCCGGATGAAATCCCAACTCTGGAACAAGATAGTGAGAGAAGCTTAAGCTTGTAAGCTGCTTACACGTCACAATCGGTGTTCCTAGTGTGTTGTATTTCTCCCCCATATTCCACACACCTTTTCTAGTACTCTCTCTGAGGAAGGGCCGGGGTTGGTCTAATTCCTGACCATTCTAGCCCTTCCCAGCTATGTAACCGGAGCAGAGGTGTGTCCCGCTGCCTTGTCACAGCCCCAGCCCTTTTCCTGCCTCTCTTGGTCCTCATCCCTGTAAAGTTGCCACTCCAGCGATGCTACAGCACCATCGAGCTCGCTGCTCGTGACGTTCAGCTGGCTGAGTTCTCCTCTGAGTAACTCAGTGTCACTCTGCAGCCCGCACACTAACGTCTTCCAACAGAGAGGAATAGAACTTTTAACCGCAGATGAGCCCAAGTAAGAGGAACGTAAAATGGATTACTCTGCGCACCATCGTTTGAGCTGCATGTGTCATCTGCAGTGTTGATCCTCCTCATTAGGATGCGTGTATCTTTGTTTGTTTTTATTTTTTTTATTGTGGTAAAATGTATATAACATTAAATTGGCCATTTTAACCATTTTTAGGGACACAGTTCAGTGGCGTTAGTGCATCCCCAGAGCTGTGCAGCCCTCACCACCATTCATCTCTAGAACTTTTTCGTCTTCCCAAACTTCAACTCTCACCCATTAGACAATAACTCCCCATCCCCCTGTCTCCAGCCCCTGGCAGCCACCCTTCTACTTTCTGTCTCTGTTTGACGACACTAGGGACCTCGCACAGGTGGAATCATTCGTTACAGCCAAGTGTCGCTTAACAACGGAGACATTCTGAGAAATGCACCATTAGGCGATTTTGTCGTTGTGTGAACATCATAGAAGGCACTTACACAAACTTACATGGTACAGCCTGCTACATACCTAGGCTAACAGGTACGAATCTCATGGAACCACCATTCGTCATGGACCGAAACATTGTTATGCAGCACATAACTATTCGTCTTTTGTGACTGTCTTATTTTGGTCAGCATAATGTCCTCAAATTTCATCCACATTGTGGCATGTGTCAGAATTTCTTTCCTTTTTAAGGCTGAATAATATTCCATTGTATGTATATATCACATTTTGCTCATTTGTTCATCCATTGATGGACACTGGGTTGTTTCCACCTTTTGGCTGCTGTGAATAGTGCTGTTTTGAATGTGGGTGTATGAGACCATGAGTTCAATGGATGCAGATTTTTTTTTTTTGAGGAAGATTAGCCCTGAGCTAACTACTGCCAATCCTCCTCTTTTTGCTGAGGAAGACTGGCCCTGAGCTAGCATCTGTGCCCATCTTCCTCTACTTTATATGTTGGACACCTACCACAGCATGGCTTTTGCCAAGCGGTGCCATGTCTGCACCTGGGATCCAAACCCGCGAACCCCAGGTCACTGAGAAACAGAACGTGCGAACTTAACCACTGCGCCACCGGGCTGGCCCCGGATTCAGGTTTTTTAAGGGGCTTTTTATCATTGCCCAGCGTGGGCCTCACACAGATGATGTGCCTTCTGACTTATTGCAGTCTGTCCCCTCCCTGGAGCAAGGGGTCCCACACTGCTGAGATGGAGATGCCTTTCGAAGTCAGGGTTCTCTTTGAAAGACATTTAGTGATTGTGATATATTAAATCAACAATAACTAAGGATGTAATTTAGTACAAAGTTAGGTATCTAATTTGTGGTTAAGAACATTCTGTTTATTTAACTTAACTATGGGGGTGAGGAAGCATCTTGAATGAGAATAGGAGAAAAGCTACCATGTTTGGTGTTTATGGTGGAACATTCTAGTAGGCATGTTGGCAGAGTGGAGTTTGAGATCTCTACCTGATTTGGGTCCCCACAGGAACGCCATGTGACTGATGAGGATGAACAGGGTCAGGGGCCTCGTGAGGGTGACCGGCACCCCGTCAGGCCCCTGGCGCGCTAGCATCTGGCTCTCCTGTAAGCCAGCACCCTCGCCCAGGGTCTCCATCCCAGGAACCACTGGTCTAAATCTGTCCATACCAGCAGCCTGGCTGAGGCCACTCTTCCTCTGTTCTTTGAGAGGAACCCTGAAGGCACGGGGACCCACCGGCTGGGGGAGGGTCAGGACGTGGCAGAACGAGCCACGAGGGGTGGAGTGTGGAGGGCTTAGGCACTGCGTGACATTCTTAAAATTCTTGAGTCTTAGAGCATTGTCCAGCCACTTCCTTGCTGTTTCCAGTTTCTTAACTTTTCTGATGATCAGTTTTCTCTTCTACGAGATGGAGATATTGCCTCTTAGGATGGTTACAAGGCTTCAAACAGCCAGTACAGGAAAGGGTAGCTGACTCCCGGTGCATGCTAAGTAAAGGGTGGTCAGTGCTGGCCACCCTTCGCAGCCCATGGGCCACACCCCTGCTCCTTCTCCTCAGACGGCCTCCCCTCTTCCTCCTCAGTCTTCTGACAGCAATGGCATCTCCAAAGACTCTTGTGAAGGTGCGACAAAATTGCACAGAAAGCACCGGGGCAGGGACCGTATACAGTAGGTGCCGAGTCTACGGTGACGGCTGTCCCAAGGCCGGTGGCCATTCTGGGTGATAGAGGCTTTCCTTGTGCACCAGGCGTCTTCACAGCTCCCCTGGGCCTCTGGCGGGGGCTGTGGCCGGGAGTCCCCCAGCAGGCCTCTGCTCAAGCGACACTAATTGTGCCAGGGAGAACGGCTCACTAGAGTGGAAAATAGTCCTCATATATCTGGCTGAAGACGATAATGACCTTTTAAATAACAGAAGCAATTTTATTTCCGTACCTCAATTACTCTGAACTCTGAAATGTCAAAGTGCTCGGCACTTTCAAAACAGCTTAATATAGACATTTATAGCACTTAGACACAGCTAGTTTCTTATCTAACCTAATTATGTGTTGTACAGGAAACGGCGAAGCTCACCATCTGCGCTGTTTTTCACAAGGATCCCCACGCACGGCCCTTGCGGAGGCTGGAGTCTGGCAGCTGCATCTGTGCTGTTCTGGGAGAAGGCACGAGTGGGTCCCTGCCGGGGGCCTGGCCTCAGCCAGACGGGGGAAGCTGGTTTGCCAGGGGCATTCCAGTTTGGTTAATGTCCACAGCACTGTGCCCAGACTCAAGGGACAAAGCCGGGAGGTACCGGGATGGGGGTGGTATGAGGCCAGGACGACCCTGCCAGCCCTGGCCAGACTGGTACCTCCTGTTGCCATTCTTTGGAAGCTGCCCTCCCTTCTCCACGTCTGCAGCCCAGAGGCCCCTGGCCACCATGGTGACCGGCTCCCTAAGATCCTCTCTCATGTTTACTCTGACCCTGCTCCTACTGCTCCACCATCACTTTGCCCCAAATCACAGTCGCCTGCCTGCTGTTGCTCTTGGCAGCATGCTCCTGCTTCAGGGCCTTGCGCTTGTGCATCCCTGTGCTGGAATGTTCTCCCCCTGACACCTGCATGGCGCACTCCCTCGCTGCTGCAGCTGTCAGATGTCACCTCGCTGGGAGACCATCCTGGGGGCTTCTCCCCATACTTCCTTGCCTCTCCCCCACTTGCTGTCTCGTTTCTCCTTAGAGCGGGGACCTCACTCACTAGGTATTGTCCTTATGTTTCTATCTCTGTCTCCCAAAGTCGAGTGCAAGCTGGTTGCAGGCTGCGGTTTTTGTTTGTTAGTCGCAGCTCCATCTCCAACGCCTCGAGCAGCACTGGACACCCAGTAATCGCTTGCTGAATTGTGTTCTGTGCATGATGAATGGGTCAGTGGACGGAAGGCCAGGGAACAGGGCCAGCTCCAGGTTGGAATGTCCATGGAGGGCACAGGCAGCCCTCAGCTCTAATCTGGTTGACAAGCATGCTCTGAAAGGCCAGCTTCGCCACTTCCCAGCTGTGCCAGGAACCCGGTTAAGGGAGTGCGTGCGTTGCACATTATGCGTTTTAACCCTCTGACAGCATTGGGCATGACGGTTGACATCTTACAGATTTGGAAACTGAAGCTCAGAGAGGTTATGCAAGGTTCCTCAAGTTCCTCAGCTGGGCGTGGGCAGAGCTGAGACATGAGCCACAATCTGTCCTACTGCAGTGCCACATCTTAGCCAGGATTTGGTGTTCTTGGCTGCTGCGCCGAGGCTGCCAATCTTGGGAAGGTCTAGCTCTGGTCAGCTGATTACCAGCCCTCTTGTCCCCTGCTCAGGCACTGTCGCAAGAGGGGGCCCTATCCTGGTGGTTTGTTGGCAGCCCCTGCTCCCACTCCATTGCCCACTCTCTCTCTGTGTCTCTCTCATTTCCCTTTTTCCAACTGTTTTTCAGTCTCCATCCTGGACTTTTTGGCCCTAAGCTGTGCATTTGCTGGCCACAGGCGAGGCAGCCGTGGGATAACATAGCAGGTGGCACTCCTGCCCGAGCTCACCCCCTGCCCCCAGCCACAGTGGTGCTCTCCACAGTGACCATTTATTAGGCTCTTGGCAAAATATTGAGAAAACACCTTTGTAGAACTTCGGAGGAGTCCTTTCAGTTCATCATTGCCTCATTCATTCATTCACTCATTCACGTATCACAACTTTATGGAGTACCCATGTGGGACCAACACACAAACAGGACATTATCTCTGATCTTGAGGCCTCACAGATGCTTAGGGGGCTGGCTAGGAAATGGGAAATTTCAGTCCAGACTGTTGGGCAGGGAGGAGTCTGGCCATGGGCTGGTTGGTGCTTTGGCACAGACTTTCCTCTTCCCAGAATCCTCTTCTGCACCTCATGTGTGGTGAAGAGCCTTCCTTGGGGTCCTTATGGGAAGAGGAGGGGCAAATTCATAGGCTCCCCCACCTTCTGGAAAATGCTGCGTCACCCAGACCCGGGACACTGCTGAGCGAGCCTGGCCCAGGAGGGCCCGTCTGGGTCCGTCTCACAGAAGCTCCTCCCCTGCTGGAGGCCCTGGGCGTGGCACTGGTTCTCAGAGAGGAAGCAGTCAGGGTCCCCTATCTTGGCGATCTGACAGTCCAGACAGAGGCGGACAGCACAAAGAAAAGTGGCCCCCTCACAGTGCCACGTGCTACCCAGGTGGCCTGTGTGAGGGCAGTGGGAGCACAGGTCAGAGAGAGCCACGATTCATTCTAGAAAGAAGGGCAGGGGAGGGACAGGGTGGGCCACGTCTTAGAGGCACAGAAAGGAGCCTGGAGGAGAGCCGGCCCGGCTCAGCGCAGTCCCCTTAGCTCTCCCTTGTATGTAGCGTCGGCCTGAGACTCAGCTGAATCCAGGCCGCTTCAGCTAGGACTCGGCATCAGCCTCTCCGAGCCTCAGTTTCCCTAACTGAGACAGGGGGTTACAGGAGATAACACATAGCTGGATCCTTTTGCCCTTCAGCTCCCAGTTGTCTGATGGATGTCCCTTGCTGCTGTACCTTGAGTGTCCCCTGATCGTCTGGTCTCATAGGACGCGCCCCTCCCCACTTGTGTTCTTCTCCTTTTCTCCTTATCTGCCTCCATGACTAGACTAGACTAGTTCTTCTCCTTTTCTCCTTATCTGCCTCCATGACTAAACTCCCTGGGGGCTGGGAGCTTGTCTGTCTCCCTCACTCTCACCGCCGTGTCCTGGCACAGAGCAGAGCAGGTGCTGGAGAAGTGAGTATGAACAACTGTGGAATGAATTGGAAGGTGCCTGGCAGAGGGCGTCACCCCAGCGAATTGTTTAGAAATTCTTGCAAACCCTGGACTGGCTCTAAGGGGCCTGGGCTCCACAGGATGCTGTGGGGGTGCTCTTATGCACCAGCATGCTCTGAAATGGGGGTTCCTGCACATTCCCCAAGCCCTGAGTCTACCCAGAGGTGCTGGCCCAGTGGTTGCGAGTTAAAACGGGTTCTGGGGCCAGTCTAATTCGAACACCTGAAGCAGCCAGCAGAAACAAAGCAACAGGAAATGGCGGGGTCTGTTGCAAACTGGAAATGCTCCCCAAATGTCTCCAAGGCATTCAAACCCCAAATAAAGATTAGCGCTGCATGGCCCAAACAGAAGCCACCTGTGGGCTCTGCCTGGGCCCCAAACCACCAGTTTGTGATCTTCCTCTAGTCCCAAGGCCCCGAAGGTCACCGGTATGGAGACTGGGAGGCTGGGCATCCCCACCCCTAGGCTGCTGGGGGTCATCGCTGTTCACTCCTCTGAGCACTAAGGGGCCAGGTGCACCACTGGCCCATCCCTTGGTCATTGCCGGCTTCCAAGGAGCTGAGGCCCCTAACACAGGTGAGATGACCATGTTCACTGCACCATGGGGCCCCAAAGTCCCCAACTTCTCTAGCCTGTGGTCCAAGTGAGGAGTGGGAGCGCTCTGCCTTCTTGGCTGTGTTCCCCATGCGCAATGGCGGGTCATCCAGATGTGAGCCATTGGTTATTTAAGGAAGTCATCTTGGGTGTCATGTGGCCTCAGGATCTGACTCCAAGGAGTCTCCTGCTCCAGCTTCCGTGTGGGTGTCACCTCCAGCCCCTAAGGGGCCCTCCTTCCCCACTGGCCCTGCTGCCTGAGCCCCCTGTGCTTGTGCCCCTCAGCCTCGCTGAACCCCAATCAGGCTGAGTTTCTTGCAGCAATGGGGAGCAGACGCCTCTCCCTCCTGGAGCCGGCTTTGCCACCTCGGTCTTCCAGCCCCGCATCCGCCTGAAGCTCTCTGTGCTCCTCGTGGAAATGGCCCCAGGCCCTCACCCAAGAGCTGGTAGGCAAACCGAAGTCCTGTTTTGACGTGGCCTGCAAACTAAGAATGGATTTTACATTTCTAAACGTATGAAAAAAAAAAAAGAAGAAGAATATTCTGCAAGGTGAAAATTATATGGAATTCCAATTTCCAGGTCCATAAATGAACTCGTACTGGAACACAGCCACACTCATTCATTTCCCTCCAAAGGAAGACTTTATCTTTCTAGTAACGGCCAAACTGTTTTCCAAAGTGGTGGTACCATTTTGTATTCCGGCCTGCTGTCCATGAGTTCCAGTTCCTCCACCTGCTTGCCAGTACTTGGTATGGTCGGTCTTTAGTTTTAGCCGTTTTTATAGTCTTGTGGCCTATCACTGGGTTTTCATTTGCATTCGCCTGATGAGAATGATATTGAGCATCTCATCATGTGCTTATTTACCATTCATTACATCTTTGGTGAAGTGTCTGTTTAAATCTTTTGCATATTTTTTACTGGGTTGTTTGTTTTCTTATTATTAAATTTTAGGAGTTTTAAAGTAACATTTAGATACAAGTCCTTAGTCAGACGTGATTTGCAAATATTTTATGTCAATTTGTAGGTTGTATTTTATTTTGTTAATAGTATCTTTCAAAGAACAGAAGATCTTAAATTTGACAAAGTCCGATTTATCCACTTTTTCCTTAATGGATCATACTTTGGGTGTTGTATCTAAGAGATCTTTGAGGAACCCGAGGTCACTAAGAATTTTTATTGTTGTTCTAGAAGTTCTACAATTTTAGATTTCAAATTTAGATCTATGATTCATTTTAAATTAATTTTTCTTTATGGTGTGAAGTGTAGCTCATAGTCCCTTTTTCTTTGCATGTGGATATCCAGTGTTCCAGTGCCATTTGATGAAAAGACTGTCCTTTCTCCACTGAATTGCCTTGACACCTTTGTTGAAAGTCAACATATGTGGGTCTGTTTCTGGCTTTTATTCTGTCCCCTGGATCCATCTGTGTATCTCAATGTCCACAGCACACTGTCTTCATTACCGTAGCTCTTTAATAAGTTTTGAAATCAAGTAAGTCCTCCAACTTTGTTCTTTGTGCAAAGTTTTTAGGTTACTCTAGGTCCTTTGCATTTCTATATGAATTTTAGAGTCAGTTTGTCAATTTCTACTGACAAAAAATCCTGCTGTAACTTTGACTGAGATTGTGTTGAATTTGTAGATCAATTTTGGGAGAACCAACGTTAATAATATTGAGTCTTTTGCTCCATGGCTGCAGTATATCTCTCCATTTATTTAGGTCTTTAATTTCCCTCAGCAATGTTTTTGGAGTTTTCAGTGGGGTTTTCAGATATTACACATCTTTCGTCATATCTATTCCTAAGTATTTCACATTTTTGATGAGATTCTAAATGGTATTGATGCTTAAGTTTCAATCTCTGGTTGTTTGGTAGGACTGAGAAGATTTCCCGAGACACTGGATGTGGGGTGTGAGGGAGGAGCATACTCGAAGATGTCCCAAAGGGTTTTGGCCCAAACAACTAGTAGGATGATGTCCCATCCCTGATGGTGGCTGAGCAGAGACTGGATGGAGGTGATTGTATTACTGAGAACGTCCCATGTTGCTGGTACTGAGTTTCCCAACTCCCATACATACTCTTAAATATTTTCACCAACCCGATGTGGCATCTGCTCCCTGGACAGTGCCTGCCCCAGGACCTTGGGTAAGGACAGTGTCTCCTGGAGTGCGACTCGGGGACCCTAGGGCCGTGAGGTTGTTATAGGGGGTATATGGACAAAAGTTTTTCCCATTTATTTTTATGTAATTAGAAAAAATAGAGACTGTACATCAGACCCCTGATTTCACAAACACTAGTGCTTAGATGAGCTTAAAGTTCAAAAACTGAGGGCAGTTAAAGACAATATTAAGATGATTGTAAGTGATGCAGGTGGAGCAGAAAACCCACGAAGGTGGTACGAGAATGAGAAAAATCGGGGAAACACTGAATGAGGGGCTAAGGCCTCAGAGAGGAGAGAGAAGGAAAGTCGTTATTCTCTTATCAGGCCCTGTGTGAGAAACCACATTATTAATATCCTAATACTCAGCATTTCCTGAGCTCCCTCTGTGGGCTTTACACACATTATCTCATCTAATCTTCACAACAGCTTGTGAGGTCAGGAATTATTACTCTGATTTTACAAAACAGCAAGAAGGAGAAAAGACGACTGAGGCTGAGGTCACGAAGCCCGAGAGGAGAGAGCAGGGCTGGCTTGTGAAGTGGGGTCTCACGGCCTCTGCTCTGAGGGGCTCCAGGGCCGGCTACCAATGCAGGGCCTCTCGTGACTCGTTCTCGAAGGAGGGAGGGCGACCTGGCAGGCCCGGGAGAGTTGCCCCCCGGTGGCAGCAAGCTCCTTGTTGGGGAGGTGTCTAAGCTCGTCTCCTCTGACACAAAGATGCTGGCCCATTATTTTTTGATTCTTCCAAAAGCACCTGCACCCATTCTTCTTCCCTTGTGTTTGTTGTGGGGTGCGGAGGGGCGGCTGTTCTTGGAGAGTGGGGTAGGGCACCGAGGCTCCAGGCCTTGGAGGCAGGCTGCATAGACTTCCATCCGCCCAGGGTCCCTCCAGCAACCTTAGGCCGAGTGGTACTGCAGAGGGGTGCTCTGTCCTGGACCCCTGACGGGGGCTGCCCCTGACCTGGCACTCGACCTTACACAAGTCTCTTCCCTTCTCTGGGCCCCAGTTTCCCCATCTGTAAAATAGCAGACTTAGAGGGTCTATGAGACCCCCAGTGGCCCTAGGCTTTTAGGGTGACATTTCAGGCATCCGTGTCCAGACTCAGCCTCTCTCCATCGGGCCCAGACCCTCAGTGGATCCTCGGGCAAAGCTAGCAATGAAAGAATGAATGAATGAGCCAATGAACAATTGCATGGATGGAGAGCTACCATAAGCTGTCACTCTGATGTCAATGAGGAACCCAGCGGTGCCTAGTGCCCGAGTGTAGACGGCAGGGCTGCAAGTGTGTGTTGCACAGCCCTGGGGGTGCAGACAACTTCCGGGTCACCGCAGAGTGGTATATTTATAACGACGCATTTGTGGCAAATGGGAGTAGAGGTCTAGGACCAGGAGCGTCTCTGTATCAACCTGTTTTGGGGCAGACAGAGCTCTCAGCCCAGGGCGACACAGGGTTCTCCGAGCCTTCAGGTAGGGGGAGTCGGGGGAGGAAATTAAGCAGAGAATCCTCTTGTTTACTAGGAAGGCTGGGAAGGTGCCGCAGGCAGCAGCCATAAGAGTGAAATGGAAACAATGTGTCATGTGTGAGCACGCGCACACGCGCGCACACACACACACACACACACATCCCGGATCTGGGCATGTGACATGTACCCAGAATTTACGAAAGCAAAACTGATTTTGGCTTAGAGAGATCTGATTTTATGCTCAACACATTTCACCAGGATTTTCATAGGCAGAGTCTTTTCCTTCCTGAATGGGCCCTGCCAGGCTGCCTGTTAATGTGGTCTGGTCCAATCTGGACGTCTCACCATCCCCGTGACTGGGTTCTCAGGACTCGGCTCCTGGCCGCAGGCCGAGCTCACGGGAGGCAGTTGCCGTCACAAGTGGCTTCATGGGCCTGGGCTTTTCTCCCTGGAGCCCAGAACACAAAGAAATGAAAGCAGAGGGCCAGCACAGGGACACAGCACAGTGTCCCCCAGGAGCGAGGGCCGGAGGGCCCCAGAAACTTGGTCAGCAGCACCAAGAGCCCCATGTGGGGCCTCCAGGAGCTTCCACTCTTGAATTTCAGTCTGTTCACTATAAGCCATTCACCCATCACTCACTGAGTCCCTGCGGGGCATGTTGGGCAGGCCTCTATGAGGTCCAGGGAGCTGGGCACCCGGACTTAGCAAATAAAAACAAGATGCCCAGGTAAACTTGAACTTCCAATAAACAGCAAAGACTTTTTTAGTGTAAGGGTGTCCCAGGTGAGCCCAGGCCTGTCCGGATGGAGAGGTGGGCACAGCTTGAGCCCCCCTGGCATCCACGGTGGATAACGCCGTCTCCTAGAGGGTTGACTCGAGTGCACGGCCTGATCCTGTTCTTCCGCTGTAGGCACTGGACGGCCCTCCTTTCCTCTCTGCCGTTAGAGAGATGTCGTTGTGCTGGGTCCTCTGCCCTGGCCCCTTAGAGAACGTGGAAAACCGAGGGGGCTGGGGAAGCATTGCCCTGATGAAGGGTGGGCAAGCAGCATTTATTCAGAATAGTGAACGGAACTGAGACTTTCCCAGAGTGGGAGAGGTGGCCATGGCAATCCTGGAGGAGGCAGGTGTGTGGGCGCTTGGTCATTGCAGGGATGGGGGGTGTTGGGAGTGGGGGATGGTCTCACAGTTATGAAGAAGTTGCCATGGGGAGGAGCTCAGCCGGGAGGGAGCTGAGCGTGGCTGTGGTCTCAGGCTGAGCCGGAGAAAGTGAGTGGAACAGGAGGGTCTCTGATCTCAGAGGGCAGAGAAGCCCCTCACAAGCCACCTGCCCTGAGACTGCAGGGTGAGTGACAGAGGGCAAATGCCTGCATCCTGTCACAGTCTACTCCACAGTGTCTCCAGTGGGCACTCTCAAGCCAGCATCAGCATCACCCTGGAGATGGTTGAACGTGCGGACTGTGGCTTCTGCTCTAGCTGGAATCAGGAGCCTGAGAGCTGGACCTGCACGTCAGGGTGCTCCTGAAGCCGTGCCACCGTGTGAGCAGCCTGCTCCAGCCTGATCAAGCACCGGGTGTGAGAGTGTGCCTCCCATCCTGTTTTCTCTGGGCCTCTCCCCAGCCCAGGCCGGGGGCTTCTCTGGGCACGGGCAGGATAGTTTTCTGCCCCTGGGGCTCCAGCACAGGGCTTGGCTCAGCAAGAAAGGACACTGGCCAGTGGATGAATGAGCGATGTGTTGAAAGATTGCATCACGTCGGGGACAGTCAGTCTGTCGTTTGCTTCATCCCTCCGTAAAATCAACAAGTATGATTTTAACCTCACAACAAGCCATCAGGTAGACCCTGGGATCCAATTTGATAGATATAGAAACTGAGGCTGACATTGGCAAGATGTGAGGATGCTGGGAATGGGGCTCAGTCTGCCTGGTCCCAGGGTGCTGCTGTTATCGTGACCCTCGCTGTGAGCACCTGTCCTCAGATTCTGGTCTCCGGGTACCGAGCTGTGACTGGACAGCTTGGCACTGCTCCTGCACTGGGTTCCCCTTGTGCCTGTTGGATTTGGGGTGCTGGCAGCCCTGCATCCGTGTGGCCCTCACACCTCAGCCCAGTCTGTCAGTGCCCCTGGCCTCCGCCCTGACTGTCCCTCTGTTAGGTGCCTTGGTGCCCAGCGTCCTGTCTTCCTCCCCACCGCTCAGGCCTCTGCCCGGCCTTCCCTCCATCACTGACAACCCTCAGGGACCCCAGCCCCAGCTGGATGACTTCTGAAACACTGAGGCCAGCAAGCGCCTCCTGCTCCCCGAGTTGCCGAGAGCCTTTGGACTCTGGACTCCTGCTGTGCCTGGGGCTTTTCTGCCCCCATTCCTGTCCTTCTCTGTTTGTTCCCCCAGCAGATTCTGCTCTGACCCCTCTGGAGTCTGGACCAGGCCTTCAGTGAGGGCCCAGGGTGTCCCCGTTCCCCTCTGGATCTGTGTGTGCACGGCAGCTTCTGTCCTCCAGACACCAGAGAGCTGGCCTTGAAGGAGCGTGCTGGAGGCCCTGGGGAAACACAGGGCTCTCGCTTGAGCAACCCTAGGAAAGAGGCTACTACCGGGTGGTCCCCTGAATATTCACTGACACAGATGCTAGAGACCCCAAGGTGAGCCTTCCCCGACACTCCTCCTCAGGGCTCGCTCCGCCCACAGCCCTCTCCTGCTCCCACAGGTGCCTGCAAGTCTCCCAGCATCATGGATGGGGTCAACCATTTCACCCAGGCTGCTGGCGTCGTTTCCAGCCACATCCCGGGCCCACAACCAGCCCTTCTCCTCAAATCTCTTCCTGTCTTCTTCTCTCCATCTTGCTTTGCCCAACCCAGGGAGGGGCTGCTGCCTGGACCTGCCATCACTCAGAGCTGTTTTCACTTCCAGTGCCACCAACTCTGAAATGTCCCCACCATGGCTCATTCACTCATCCCCACATACTTAAAACAACACTTGTGGAGCATCTCCTGTGAGCTGGGTACAGGGAATACTGCTCCATGGGGTGGATGGTCCATCTCTGCCCTTCACTCCCACTCACCCTGCCAGTCACCAGCCTCCAGCCCCTGCAGCGCCAGAGCGACAGCCTCTCCTCCTCCCGGCCTCTACCTTGCCTTCCGTCTTTGCCCATTTGTTCTTCCCACCTCCAGCCCAACAGCCTTTGCTGAGTCTGCCCCCCTTTCCTATAAGAGCTTGCTCCCCATCTCCATGGGGCCAAGTCATTTCTGTGCTCCCCGGTCTCATTCTAGGGCAAGTGTTATGGGCTGAATTGTGTCCCCCCAAATTTCACATGTTAAAATGAGGCTGTTAGGGTGGGCCCTAATGCAATAGGTCTGGTGTCCTTATAAGAAGAGGAGATTCGGACCCAGATACAACAGGAAGACCATGCAAGGGCACAGGGAGCAGACGGCCATCCACAAGCCAAGCACGGAGGCCTCAGAAGGAACCCACCCTGCCGACACCTTGATCTCGGACTCCTACCCTCCAGAACTGGGAGAACACTTTCTGATGTTTAAGTCCCCCATCCTGTGGTCCTGTTATGGTGACCTTAGCAAGGGGATACCGCCAGAATGTCACCTGTGCCTTCCCCTGGGCGTGAGATGTCTCTCTGTTTAGCCCTTCCACCGCTCCTCACATTTGTTTGCGCAGATATCTTAACCCCAAGACCCCAGCAACAAGCCCCGACTCCACCCCCTCATTTTCCCTGTGATGTGGGGGAGCAAAAGGCAGTGGTTGGGAAGTGGTGGCTAAATGAATGAGCCCCAGGCAGCCTTCGGGCCTGCAGACCTCTCAGTCCTGGGTAGATTTTGTGTGTCGTCTTTTGAAACATGACAGCAGGCCCAGCCTTGATATTTATGACCCCACTTCTTGGCCTTCCTGGGGAGTAGTGCTCTCTGCTCTTCAATTTATGGTCCTCCGGTGCAGCCCCAGACTGACTAGGGGATTGCAAATGGGCTGTCTGCTAACAGCGCACGCAGACAGTGCAGGGGGCGGGGTGGTCCTTGGGTGGGGGTCAGACACGTCCCTCCACAGCTAGCTCGGAGGGGGGCCCTGGACCTGAGAAGCACCTCCTCCTCCATCTTCCCCTCTGCAAAGACCTCGGAGTTTCCAGTTAGACCCTAAGCATCCCTCACCCACTATTGTTGACGCAGCTCACACGCACCACCTTCACTTCCTTCATAGTTATCTTTAAATGGAGTCACTGCCCCCTGGAGGCCAGATGACCCAGGCCGGAAGACACAGAGTCCATTTTCTTGCCATCTCCAGGCCTGAGCTAAATTGAGAGGCAACACCCATCAGGACCTCTGCAGGGCTTGGAAAAATATGGGAAAGATTGGTCTTCCCCAGAGGACAAATCTCGAGGAGGAGAGTTAAAGCCAGGGAGCTCCGCCACCCCAGATCCCTGTGGCCCACCTGAGCTTGATCTCGTTTCCGAGGCCGGTGAACTTCTCTTCAAGGAGCTCTGAAAGGCTGGGGTGGGGGCAGGATGTCAGCATGAGGCTGATGTCTTCTGTGCCCAAGGACTGAACCAAGAGCGACCCAGGCACTGGAAGGTACTAGAATTCCTCTGAGGGGCTAACTCCCCACGTGCCGTGCATTTTCAGATGGAGAACGAGTCACACAGCAGCCCAGATGTTCCCAGGATGAGCTCCAGCTCCACATCGGTGTGTGGACTTGGCCTCTCGACCTCCTTGTAAGGACAGGTCCCGGAGAGGAGACTGCCACACTCGAGCCTGCCAGGGACCCACCGCCCACTGTGGGTGCAGAGATGCAAGCATGCACACCAGGCGGGTGTGTACCCCCAGGCTGACTTCCCTACACCCGCAATGAGTGGCTACCGTGTCCGCATCCTGGGCCTCAGCCACGGAAGCTGGGCCTCCTGAGTGTGGCCCCTGCTCCCCATAAGCCCTTGCACAGCAGGCAAGATGAGCGGGATTCCGCAGAGGGAGACAGGAGGGGCTGAGAAACACTCCTCAGTGGGCTGCGCTGCCCCAGGCTCCCTGCCTTTCTAAGTATGGAGAGGCAAATACCTGAGTGGAAAAGGGTGGCGATTTTAAACTCAAGAGCCTTGCATTTGGAAAATGGTCATTTGAATAAAATAAAGACAATACAATATTTCCCATCAGTTTCCAGTAAGACAACCGCTTTTTTTTTCAGTGCAATAAGCCCTTTGAAAAGGTGAGTCACGTGCAGGTTGGCATCAGGGAGTCACAGTTTCCAGCATGCTGCTGGCAGGCCCCCGACGTGCACTCTTATCCGTCTTATAGAAGTGCATCCTTGTGCAATCCAAGGCCAGAGTCCCAAGGGCCATGGAGAGGGCTCAGGGTGTGGCTCTGATGGCCAGCAGCTTCTTCCTCAGGGACCTTGTGGAGGGGAGGCCTGGGGTTTTCTTTGCGCCCCAGGCCCTGTGTCAGCTCACATTCTGCCGGTGCTCCCGGCCTCAGGGGAAACACTGCTGCACCAGACCCTCCGCTGTCTCTTTCTTCCTACCCCTCTGCAGACCAGCAGAATATTCTCCCCTTCTCATCGCCGACCAGGAGTTTGGTCTGGTTTCTTGGGAAGAGAAAGAAGAGACAAGCATGTCAGAGGCGAGCGTGTGAGTCCTGCATATCCCAGCCGGTACTCAGAAAACTGAAATACTGCAACACGAGGTTCAGTCCAGGACCCCAAGGAGCCAGCACCTGGCCTCCACCTGAAGCAGGGTGAGGGAGCGGGTGAACGGGGGACTGTTCTGACCTGGGGGGAGCTTTTGAACAATGAGGGTTGTGGCGCCCAAAGCACTGAGGGGAAGCTCCAAGATGCTCGGGCTCCAGGGAGCAGGGCAGGGCCCTGACTTTTTCTCTCCAGCATCTCCAGGTGCTGCTGTCCCGTGAGGGATACAGCCAGGCCCCGAGGGCAGAAGGAATGGCAAGCTCTCCAGCAAAGAGTTAGGGCTCGGCATGGCACTTTCTGTCCCTTTCCCCTGGCCCCACCCTACCTCAGCCTGGCATCTAGAACCCCGTGTGGTTCTCACCACCACGGACCCCGAGTGGCCCACTCCAGAGCAAGGAGGGAGGAAAGAAAGCAGGTCTTGAAGGGCCACAGGCTCTGAGATGGCACTTGTCAGTGTGTGGAGTGGGTTAATGATCGTCAGTGCCACCACTGGGGAACGTGAAGAATAAAATAACCCTATAGAGTGTAGTATCTGACACTCGTCTCGTCTCTGTTGGCTTGGAGCCCTCGAGAGGCATTTTCTGTGATGTAGGATAATCATCACACCAAATGTCACCATCGGCAGTGGACTTCAGGAAAAAAGTCACTCTTTAGGATAAAATTACGAAGCAATGTACTTTTTTTTACCTTTTGGATTTCTTTATGAATTCATGGATATTCGAGAGAGAGCAAGAACATGTGTGTGTTAAAAAAAACATTTCCCAGGGCCGTGCATGGCCACCTTGCCTGCATCCTGTGCATGGGGGGCCTCCTAGGTCCCTGAGGAGTGAGGCCGCCTCCCAGGGCAAGAGCCGAGAACCTTCCTAGGGGTTGGCCACAGCGCCCTCTGCTGGAAGCCCGGAGAAGACAGGCCGTGTTTACCTGGACACGGCCAGAGCTGTCACCGCAGGGCTGGTTTTGCTGAGCTTCCCTGTCAAAGCAACGCTGACATCCAGCTCTCTGCACAGGGCAAGATTCTTCTCCCACCTGGGGCCTGTGGGGAGCATACGGGAGAATAGTTAGAAAACCCGAGTGGCTTCACACACATGCGCATGTACGTCCACACACAGGACCGCAAACGCACACGCACATATTTATATTTGTGGTCAGCAACTTGTTAAATTGAGGGGGGAAATATATTTAATCTTGGCCTGTGCTGTTGCAAAAAACGGGCCGTCCCAATTTAATTTGCAGGCTGCGATAGTTACATGTGCTGACGTGCTGCGGTATCCATTGTGTACCAAATTGGATTTGTGTATTATTGCTTTCTAAATTGCATGCCTAGTTCAGCAAAATTGTTCATCAGTGTTTACTGGCTTTATGCTTAATAAGATGCCCCACAATACCTTGCTGCCAGGATGTAATGCAGCCCATAATTGCCTAGTAAAAATAAATTACATAAAGTCGGCATTATCAACTTATCTGAATCCTCTCACGCCACAACCAATAATTAAATGCCGAGAATGTTTTTTTCCAAAAATATAACTCAATGATTGTTACTTCACTCATTTTAATGACTGCATTTGGGGACAGACAGCAATTCCTTCAGTGAGGAGGGTGAGACGGAGAGACATCAGCTGGATCTGTCCTTGCGAAGTTACTCGGTTGGAATCAGGGCGGAAATGATGGAGCTGCCTCAGCTGTCCTGGGGTGGCCACTTATGTGTCAGACAGGCCTGTGCACCAGGAAATGCACGCGCATTTTGTGTTTGTGGAAAATTCCCAACAAGCAGCTCTTCCCAGGCGCTGTTTATATACCAGATTGAGTCCAAATCTAGGGGGCGATGCCTAAAATGAATTGTACTCAGCTGGGTCCCAATGACAAAGAAATGAATTCCGGGCAGAATCTGGATGACCTGTGCACACAAATACAGTATCCTTTAGATCTTCAAAGATCTCCTTTCCTGCGCCTGAAGACATTTGAGGGATTGAGCAATATACACACCAAGGGGACCCAGGCAAATATCCGTGTGTTGGCCCAATACTGGTCCCTTTCCAACAAAACAGTTTCAAGCAATATTAGGAGAGCAAGGCCTCCGGTGCTTAGGTTTGTAAATGTGCACGTGGATTTGCTAACTCTGCACAGTGGCCCGGCCTGATTTTTATGAATATAAAATCCGTGCCCTCGGGCCCTCTCATCCTAATCCTCCCATAAATTGTAACCATAACCCTGGCAGCTGATACTACAGGACAGTGGTGGCCTCAGGTCCAGACAAGCAGCCGGGGAAGGATGTGGACCCGGGGCTCCTGTCGTCCTGAAACCATCTTGTAAGTTCCCTAATGTCATCAGCTGGTGTGTTAGGGGAGAGTCTCCTAGAAGTCTGAGGAAATGATAACAACGAGCCGCATTTTGTTGAGTACCTTCTCGTCTCTATCTATTAATTTTCTATCGTCAGCTCTCTACAAATTAGGATGTGCAAGAGGCGCCTTCATTTGACAGAGGGGGAAACTGAGGGCCAGAGAAGTTGCTGGAGACAAAGCTGGGTCTAGTTTTCTTGTTTCTGGCTTTTCGCCTCACTTTTCATCTCACTAGACCCCATGACCAGTGAACACAACCATTGATCGTGAGTGGACACCCGTGAATCCACTAGCACTTCCAGAACCAACGGGATGGCCCTGAGGGGTCCTTTGTGGTCCTCTGTCCCTCTGTCCATCCACCTGCCCACCCAGCCAGCATTCTTGGTCAGACATCCACTTGTCCAGCAAGGACTGAGCTAATGCATTTAGCTTTTTGGACCTCAACAGCTTCAGAAGTGGGCAGTGTTGCCCAGGACTGAAATAGTGTGCTGGCACCCGAACCCTGTGTGGGAACCCTGCGCCAGCCCCTCCTCCAGGTGGCGGGGGTGGGGGGAAGAGGAGGGGGCTTGGCCTCTGCTCTCTGGAGAAGCGCTCTTAGTTCCTCACAATGCACAGGCCTCACACATCTTTCTTTTTACGCTGAGATGGGCTGCTAGATCCCATGGACCCTAGAGACACTAGGACCTGTGAACTGAGTGTGGCTGTAGATCCTTGTGGGGCCACCCTTCTGGGTCAGCCCAAATTGTTGACGAGGCTCCTGGATGGTGGTATCTGAAAGGCAGGGATTCCCACGCGGAGCCTAGGACCTAGAAGGGGCTGAGCAGATGTCTGTGGGTGCTGTGTGAATAAAGAATCACAAATCGGTGACTACGCGAATCAAGGAGGTGCGGGAGTACATTTTAGAAATGAACTAACTGAAAAGGGCTACTTGTTTCAGAAGGCAGCCCTCAGCAATCTGGAAAATTCCCTCCCATGGATGATCATGGGTCCTGGCCTACAGAGCAAACCAGAAGGGCTCAGATGATGGGAGAATTCTTGCTTCACGGTAACATGTCTCCTTGAATCATGGGCACCAAGAAAGATGTCTCAGTTCTGGGCCAGACTCTTTCGTTACGACAGAGCTGAGAAAGGTTGGCTGCATTGGAGAAGGTGATGGTGGAGACACTAGGAGGTGAGAAGAGAAGGAGGTGATAGCTTTGACGGTGAGGTTTATGCTCATCGTGGAGGGTGTTGTCTGGTGGTGGTGGTGATTATGTGGCAGTATCTGTGGCTGAGGTCGTGTCTACTCTGGTGCTGGAAGTGAGAATGATCATAGGAATATGCTTGGGCAACTTTGGGCAAGTTACTCAACCTCTCTGTGACTCAGTTTCCTCATCTCTCACACGGGGTCAAAGTAACATCAACCTCATAGGGGTGCTGTGAGAAGTAAGAGAATGCATGGAAAGTGCAAACGGAAACTGCTCATGGTCAGCTCTCTCCCTCATGGCTCCGTGACGGTGGCCATGGTGGGGGTGCCACTGGCCAAGATGGTAGAAGGTAGAACAGATTTTCCTACTTCAGTCCCATCTGCCACAACCCAAAGAGGGTTCTGCTCCAGAAGAGTGGTTCTCTGACTTTGCTGCACACCGAGACCTAGTGGGGGACTTGTTAGACATGAAATTCTAACAGCCTCCAATCTTTTCCCAGGGGTTGGGGTGAGAACAGAACCCAGATTCACATTTTTAATAAGCCTCCTGGGGGATGCTGATGTCAATGACCCTCAGACGCACTCAGGAACTTGCCGTGGGGTGTTGAGCCAGAATCAACAGGGCGGGCTGGGGCCTGTGGAACCGCCTCCCCTCCCTGGGGATCCAGCAAGGCCCTTCACTGCTCCCGTCTGCAGCCTGGCTCTCCAGGCGAGGAGCCAGCAGACCCGGGCCCTGGGCTGGGGAGTTTGGCATCCCAGAGACATCCAGGCAACGAAGAGCAACAGACCCAGCTCTGCGAGGTGTATCCCGGCTCCTGAACCACCTGACAACCACTGCCACCACTGTTCACACATCCAAGGACCGCCCCAAGGAGTCGGCTGATCCCTGCAGGATGAGGCCAGAACTCAACAGTGTTTCTCTACATGGCTTCAAATTCCACCAGCAGCTCACGGTCAACTGTGCTCCTGTCCCCCCAGACCTGGGAGCATCTCCGTGGCTTCCCTGGGCTCTGCAGGCCTGGGTGGAGCTGCAGCCCTTGGGCGGAGGCGGGGAGAGCGGAGGGAGGGCTGAGCAAGGCGAGGGCACCCCATGCGCAGCCCCAGCAGGGCAGTTACCTCTCAGGCTTGGAGGCTGAGCTGAGGGCCCCTCTGGCGCTGCCTGTCCAGGCACAGACATCTTCACTTCCTCAGTCTTCCAAATCTGTCCAGAAAAGAGAAAACGCCATGGGCTGGGGAAGTGACCCCGTCTGCAGGCTCGGTGCCCATCCCACTCCTTCAAACCTGGGGGAGCCTGAGGGGAGAGGTGGGGGCATGGCCCCCCTCACTCCTGGTCTTAATGTATCCTCGGAAGAAGGGTACTCAGGCTTCGCCTTCCTTTCGCTGAGGTCTAGCCAAGAGCGCCAGTGCAGCCTGGATGTGTCACTCCCACCCCCGCGTCCTTTCCATCTCCTCTCAGCCCCTTCCCTTCAGGGACAAGATTCAGCAGCCAGTTTATTATCATTTT
Source organism: Equus quagga (assembly GCF_021613505.1). NCBI lineage: Eukaryota > Metazoa > Chordata > Mammalia > Perissodactyla > Equidae > Equus > Equus quagga. The sequence goes on along the minus strand of NC_060268.1, from coordinate 104,090,775 downwards.
ATTTAGCTAAGACCTCCTGTCCCCCAGCCACCCTCCCTGGAGGCCTCCCTCACGCCCAGAAGCTGGGCCTCCCTGTCCTCCGTGTCTGGTCTTTGGTCCCAGAGCCTGTGGTGAATGCCCTCAAGCTGACCACACTTGGCTCCTCACCTGCTGAGTCTGGATTTTCTGTCGCTGAAGGACGAGGACCAGCCTACACTTACATGCTCTTGTGAGCTCCATGGCAGGCCTAGCAGGGCGCTGGGCCGTCCCGGGAGCTCAGTCACCGTGCTGAACGAATGAGCGCTGAGTGTAGGAGAGACCCCCCCTCCCAGTGCTGTGGGCAGGCCCACGAAGGACATGCACCTGCTGCTCAGCCAGCTCAGGCTCCTCTGAGGGACACGCAGCGTGGACCACGACCTACCAAGCCCCAGCTGTCATGACCTTACTTCCTGGCCACCCCAGGACACCCTGCTCTCTGCAGAGACCCTGTGCCCTCACAGCCCAGAGCTGCAGCCCTGTAAGGGGACTTCTCGGGGCCCTGCTCAGCCTTGTCTCTCCTGTCTATGCACGCTGGCCCCCAGCCTGCATGGTCCTCTCCATGTGCTCTGACTTCTCCTCGTCCTCAGGACTCAGCTGAAATGATGCCTCCTCTGACGCCTCTCTGTTGAAAATGAATCCATTCTCCTCATGGACCCCACCATGCTATTCATTCTCATTCTGAGAGCATCGTCTCCATGATTCTTCTGAGACTTTGAGCATGGAGGCCCCTGGAGGGCAAGGCTAAGTTTTAGCCATGTGGGCACATGGCAAGCTTTCATAACTGCTTGTAGAATTCAGTGGACATTTTCCTGAATACCTTGTGGCATTCTATTGACATTTCCTTTCATAAACTGTGGACGTCAAGTGACAGTTTCTTGAGTAAGCCTCTTAAGTATGCCTTATCTTTACCCATTGCTTCACCTTTCCTGTCAGTCTCAGAAAACTCGCCTGTATTTGTTCTTCCCACGCTCTTCCACCTCAGGGCTTCCCTTCCTTCTCTTCTTGGTTTCTTGATGTTCTCTCTCGTCATGGCCCAACTCGGAGGAGCCACGGCACTCTCTGATTATCCCCATCACAGCATGAACCACATACATATATTTTCTGTCTTTTCTTCTAGAATATGAGCATATTAAGGACAAGGGGTCTGTCTATCATTAATCTCTGTGTGCCCTGTGGCGTATATGATGTCTTGGCACAGAGCCAAAGTTCAACAGATGGATGGATGGATGGATAGTTAACGGAACAAATAGTCAGGTGGATGGATGGATGGGTAGATGGAAGGAGAGGTGGATAGAAGGATGGATGGATGGAAGGAGAGGTGGATAGAAGGTTGGAAGGATGGATGGATGGATGGCAGAGAGATAAATAGTTGGAGGACAGAATGGACGAGTGGGTGGATGGATGAATGGATGGCCCAAATATCTCTTTTCATCAGTGGGCTATGTTCTTATGCATTTGGCCATTCAGTTTTCATATCGTGTGACAATAAGTGTTTATTTCATTTTATGAGTGTAGATGTGTATAAAATTATATATAATTTTATTTACTTATTTACTTTTTGTCTGGAAAGAGCCTTGCTCTTGCCCTCACTTGCTGTGAGGACCTGATCTGGAATGGTCTCAAATGCAGCCCATAGATTTGGACCATTGGAGGAAGTGAACAGAATGGAGATGAACACATTTCTTGTACCATGCCCTCATTCTGCCCAAGACACACCTACCCGGACCATGCCGTCTTGACTCCCAGTGATGATGACATGACTTGTGTCCCATGCTTGCCCCTCCACCACGCAGCAGCAGGTTATGGCTCCTTCTGGGCCCCACGCTGTGGTGATGCTGGCCAGGGATTGTCCATTGACGTTCCATAAGGACAAGTGGGCTCCCGCACAGGAGACAATGGTGCCCTACAGCAGTGAAAGCTGGCTTCACTCCAAGCTGGGGACTGTGCCTGCCCATCTGCCACTTGCTCAGCCACTCAGTTTGTACACCCAAGCATCCTCAACCTGCCATCTTCTAAAGACTAACTGAGGTACTCCAAGACCTCCAGACACCCACCTCTTCCCAGCTGACTCACAGGTCTGCTGTGTTTTCACATAACTATAAACTTCTAGTTCTTTCCATACTGCAATCATGTGTTTGGACATTGCTTTCGCCAGCACAGGCTGACTGGCTCACCCTTTGGACTCCTCCCACAGCCCCTTCCCTGGAAGTATACTGACTGGCATAGGAGATATAGCCTGGAGACCACCCCTGGCTCTGGACACAGAGCCTGCACCTGGCTGGCCAGCCCTGTCCCCATGAAGAAGCTTTGGACATCACCTAGAGGAGGGCAGGGTACCAAGGTTCAAATGACTGCATGTGGCTCATAAAATTGAACAACGTCCCTCCAGAGGGAATTTCTGAGGAGACATGTCCTCACTGCATGTCCTGAAATGTTTCTGTCCAGGGTGTTTGCTTCTCAAGTCCCTGTTTATTTTGTGTCCAAAGGAGCAGTGGCCACTGTCACCAAGGACCCACAGAACCACCTGCGGCCATGTCTTTGAATCTTACTCTAATGACAGAAGGGATATAGGGAGCTCCATGCCCCTCCACAGCTCCATGGGCTGGGCTCCATCATGTCCCTTCCTGAACTGTTTGCTAGAGGATGCCTGAGGCCAGGGACCATGTCTGATACATCTCTGCCCAGCATCCAGCACTGGGCCCAGCAAGCACTTAGGGAACTCAAATGGCTTCAGGACAAGATGAGTTCAACAAGTTGTTATCCTATATCACTCTTCTCTGAGGTCTGGGGACATAATTCCTTATGCGTTTTATATTCTCCTAGACAGGGCTGGATGCCTTCCCCTGTCTACCACCCATTCATCCATTCACCCACCATCCATCCGTCTATCCTCCTTCTACCCACTCACCTATCCACCCACTAATTCACCCAAATATCCATCCACTCACATACCTAACTATTCATCCATCCATCTCTCCACCCACCTGCCATCTATCCACCCATTCATCCCTCCAGCTGCCCACCTATCCATCCATCCCTCCATCCCTCCTTCCATCCATCCCTCCATCCCTCCCTACACCCCTCCCTCCATCCGTCCATCCATTCCCCCATCCATCCATCCACCTATCTATCCACTCATCCATCCATCCTCCACCTGCCCATCTAAAATTCACCCTGGATTCAAGCCTACCAGGAGCACAACTTTCAGCCAAAGTTGGCACCAGGGGGCACCTCTATCATGTCCTCTTCCTCCTCCTATGAAGCTCCATGCTCTATGATGGGGAAGCTGGGAAAAGCTCCACACTAATATCTCTTGAACTCTATCTATCTCTTACACACACACACACACACACGTTCCTAACAGGCTTATCTTTAACAGCCAGCATGAAAGGACAAGCAGAGGCAGTCCCCTTCCTGCCTTGGAGACCAGAGACACCTGCTGAGTCAACACCGATTTGCAGTCAACTAGCTGAATTAGTCAGTCAAACCTAGCACATCCCTCATCAAAGCCAACTTCTTGCCCCAACCCCCTGAAGCCCATGCCAGAACACACCCCACCCACACACCTCCCACCACCCCACCACCCAGAGGGAGAAAAACACAGAAGCAAACATAGAATCTAGACCCAGGTGCTGCACATGTTGATGGCTCCACCCTCCTGCGTAGAGAATGCTCCACACATTCGGGGCCCTCTCAGCATTCTGGGATAGCCAGCATCTCTCTGCCCCTGCGTTTTCTCTGGGGCACTGTCCACCATGCTACCACGCATGCTACCACACAGGCTCACAGACATGTTGAGGACACACACATTGAGAAAGAGGGGCCTCACCGAGACGTCACTGATGGCAACGGCGGATATGCCCTCCCGGTGGGCAGGCAGGCGGGCCACATGGTTGAGGTTGTCCAGGTCCCACAGGATGCACGTGCAGTCTTGGGAGCCACTCACCAGGAGGCTGAAGGTGACTGATGCAGCCAGGCATGTGACAGCCTGGGTGTGTCCATACAAGGCCTAGGGACAAGAGACAGACCCACAGGCTATGAGAAGGACGCTTAATCCAGCTACTTGGAGGGACACTCTGCCCTCCCTTTTTCTGCTGGGTCCCAGATGAGGAAACAGGAGTTCAGAGTGACTCAGTGATCCGAAAGCCTGTGGGGAGTGCGTGTGTGTGAGTGCATGCGTCCATGGTTGGCCTCTCAGTTCCAGGGGTTTCCAGGGTTGAGGCCCAGCTGGGGAGAACCAGTAGTCCTTTTGTCAGAACTCAAGAGACCCCAGTAGGGCCCTTATGCTCTGCAGTCCTCCACATTAGCTTTGCATCCTGAAGCAGCACACACCACTATTAATATGCAAGAGAGCTGCTTCGCAAGGTGTGGTGCCCCAACCAGCAGCATCGCATCAACTGGGAACTCATTAGAAATGCAAATTCTTAGGCCCCTTCCCAGACCCCCTGCCTCAGAAACTCTGGCGGTGAGGCCTCGCAACCTGGCTTTTCCCGAGCCCTCACGCATGCTCAACTTTGCGCACCACACTAAGGGAGCCTCAGAAACATGCCTGAAAGCTAAACTGGGAAGAAGGCAGTGAGGTCAGGTCATAATTGAAAAGATGTAACTTTTCACGTCCGAGGGATCCAGGTTCATGTCCAGTCTGGCCATGTGGCAGCCGGTCATTCAGGGCCTTGGTCTTGGCCCTTAGGTTGGCCTGTGCAGGGCCTGGCCTGGCTCATGGACGGCTATGTGTCCAGATCTGGCCAGGAGCCTTGCTCCCTGGGAACATGTTCTTGAGGGGCTGGGGCAGTCTGCCAGGCACACTGGTACCCTCAGGCCCATGGTCGCCGGTAACAGCATGGTTTCCATTACAACCGTCCCAAAGGCTGCTGGGTAAGCCTCATCTGAGAGCTGTTGTGCACACCCGTGCCTGCCGCCCTCTGGAGTCAGCCAGAGAAGTGCGGAGGTGGTGCTCTGAAACACGATTGTGTTGACCCACCTAGGGGTAAACCTGCACCCTCAGGACACTCCACTGTCACTCACTAAGGTCAATGAGGCTGAGCATCATTTTTCAATGACTTTGCCTGGTCACAGCAATTAAAAGTTTTGCCATGGAGTCCCATTTGTCCTCGATGGATCCTCACACAGCACCCGTTAGATGGTGCTGGCAAGGTTCCGGGCGTGACCCTAGGAAGAAGATTTGGTCGTCCCAGGAGAAGGGGAATCTGTCTACATGAGGAGAGGAAAGTGGAGGATTTGACAGGAGTATTCTGATGACTAAGTTCTGACCACTGGGAACACGACGACTGCAAAGAGTGCAGGCCAGAGGACCCAGGGCTGAGGGCTAGGGGGGGTCCAGAGAGAGAAGCTCTGAGCCTGAGCGCCCATGATGGAGCCGTCTGCTGTGCTCTGCAGGGGAGGCGCTGGAGAGCCAGGGACCAGCCTGCGGGCAGACACTGCCCACCTGCGTGAGGCTTGTTGCCTCCCACCAGCCTGGAAACTAAAAGCATCACTGGCAACAGCACCCCCACCCCTTCTGGAAAGACCAGGGAAATCAGCGAAGGGGGAGAGCAGTTTTAAATGTGTTCTCCACCAGCTCTTTTGTTTTCTCAGGATAATACCTCTCTACGTGGCCAAGCAAAACTTCACTGTATCATCTTATACCTAATGAAAGTAGCAAAAAATAAAAATTTCTAAATTAAAAAAAAATTAATTAAAAAATTTAATTAAAATTCAGAGAAATCCAAACCTCTGAAAATAATTCCCCATGCTGGATACTTTGTGGTGAGATAGGGACCACATTTATGGTTGGTGGCATTGCAAAGCTATAGAACCATTATGGAAAGCATTATGTCACTGCTTGGTTATTCTGCTTCTTGAAATTCACTTTAAGGAAACATTTAATCAGAAGCAAACAGCGATCTGTAGAAGATGTTTTCTGCGGCACTGTTTAAAATAGTTAAAACTTGGAAGCAAGGTAATTGTCTAGGTTTAGAAGGAATGGTTTATTCAAATGTGGGGCATTGACAATGAAACAATTGAAATATAATGTTATCGCAATGGAATAATATGGAACAATTGAAATGCAAATGATGGAGATGGTAAAAAAGTGGAAACAACTTGATAGGCTGGGTGAAAATAGAATAAACATATTTTATTTGTTTCAATAAATTTGAAATTTGAATAAATTTCAAATTTGTCCATTTGAAATTTGTCTTTAATGTTGTAATAGCTCTTAAAATAAAACACTTGTAAAGACTGTTTATGAAGCTATTTAATGATGACTTCTCTGTCTACAAGGCAGGCATGGATTCCCTTTGCTGAGCAGCTGGTGGTCTGGGGGATCCCCAAGGCCGTGTCAGCCTCTGTGGGTGAATGATAAAGAGCTTTATTTCGCAGAGGAATTAAGAGCATGTGGGATTCCCCGTCCGTCACTTTTTCTCTTGATTTAGAAGAAGGAGAGGGTGATAAATTACACTTTTATGCTATCAATACCGGGGCCTTCACAGTGCAGCTTCCCCACTGAACAGCAGCTGGGAGCAGCCGTGGGAGGTTGCTTTCCCGGCTCCCCAAGGCGGGCTTTGGGGTTGGGCTGAATCTCCCGCCATCCCACAGTGATGCCTGGGAGATTGCTCCACACGGGGAAGGCACAGCCTCTTCACTCAGCACAGGGATAAAAGCCCAGCCCCCTGACACAGCAGCCGAGGGAAGGAGTCAGGGAACCTCCAGGATGAAGATCATGAAAGGCAGGGAGCCCCAAGGCGGGCTTCGGAGGGTTTCCTTTGAGAGCAGGGGGAAGGCAGCCTGCACTTGACCTGCACCGCACGGCTGCCTCTCAGCAGCTGCCACCGCCTCTGTAGGATTAAGGGGCCCTGCTCCATCATTCCTGCAGCTCACGTTTCCTGAGTGCCCACCATGCACCACGTGCGCAGGGGGTGGCTTGAAACACACACAGAGAAACTCAGTGTCTGTGCCAGCGAGACACGTTCGGTCTAGGAAATGTGGCCGGTGGTGAGTTTCATTTTTTGTTACTTTGGGGCTCTACGGCTAACGACAAAACAGATGTGGAAACGATCTGCATTTCAGAGTTGGCCGAGCCCCCTCGAGATATCCTCGGGCAAGTTCAAGCGTACACAGGGAGAAGGCGTGAGTTTAGAGTGAGACAAACCCAGGTGAAGATGTAAACTCGACCCTTCTGAGCCTCAGTTTCTGCATTTGAGAGCGGCAGTAACAGCACGAGCGTTACGAGGTTACAGTTGAAGCACGGAGTCACAGGTAAGTGGTGAGGGCCGCTCTGCTCATTATTATTATTACGAGCAGCCGGGGTCTGAGGGGCAGGAGCAGAACTCGCGCTCGGCTGACGCTCTGCTCCTGCCACCACCACACCTGTTCTGAAAGCCTTTTATTTTCTGGCCCTGTGATCTTGGAGAGTCACTTAACTTCCTTGCACCTGTTCTTTTCACCTGTCAAGCAGAGATGACCTGATAGGGCTGTTGAGAAGGTGAGTTGATGCTGTGCACGTACAAGTGCCCGTGGCAAATGCTCAGAAATGTTCTCGAGTTCAGGGAAACCAGTGTCCCTGGCCCTGATGGGTGCCCAGCGTCTCTCCCTGGGGTCAGCGTCTCCATGGAGCCACCTGCCCCGTGTGCTTGTCAATGGGCATGAAACAGTGCCCCCAGATGACACAGAGCCGTGTGCCCCCCTCAGCGCCTCACCACATTCTCTGCTGCCGAGGAAGCTGGGCCATCAGTGCTCAGGGGGCTGGAGCAGCCAGGGCACCGTACCTGCCTGAGTCACCGTGCCTGTCCCCAAGCACCGTCCCTGCCGTAGGCACCATACCTGCTTGAGGTGCAGGCCTCTCGGGCGGCCTTTGGCCATGCTGAGCTCCCACACACACACCACGGTGCTGGCCCCAGAAGTGATGATCATCGTAGGGGACGGGCACACGGCGCAAAGACAGTGGCCCCAGGCGGCCAGGTTCTCGAACGTCATCAGGATCTGTGGGAGGCAAGTGGGATGAGCCCTGGTGCGAGGGCTGGCACGAAGCTGTGAGCCTGGGACAGAGTGACAGAGAGAGGAGGGCAGGTCTGGATGCTACTGGGCTGCCTGTGTGCCTTGGGAACAGGGGACGTGTCACTTGTTTGGAAGCCAGGCCCTGGTGACACAATCCAGGCCGTCCAGGCCTGTCCCTGGGGGTTCATACTCTAGCAAGTGGGGAGAGACAAGCAGGCAGGAGGTTCTGGGGATGCAGCAAGAGCTCTCCATGAGCACAACGAGTACCAGGAGGCTGGGGCCTCAGCCTGGGGAGGTCAGAGATCGCTACCAGGAGCGGTGACATCTGGGACCAGGTCCAGTGACATCTGGGACCAGGTCCGCTGGCTGCCTCGTGAGGATGGTGGGGGAAGGCTAGGGAGGGAGAAGAGAGAGTCTGGTGGGCAGGAGTTCATGCTGTGTGATGGGGGAGCGAGAGGGGAGCAAGGCCAGGAAAGGAGGCTGGGAGGTGGCAGGGCCACATAAGAAGGCGAGATGACTGGATGGCCTGAAGCAGGGGTAGAGGATACATGACCAGACGGCTTGCTTCTGGCCCCAGCTAGATGCTCACTCTGACTCAGACTGAGGGACAGTCTGGTGGGGCTCAATGTAGCCACGTGACCAGCCAGCGGCCAAGACCGCTATGGAGGTAGCAGAGGGCATCTCTAACTTGCAGGCTCCACTCCCCGCAACGTGGGCTGGAGGCTTGGCCCACAGGGGCCCTTGGCACTGTCACTTGAACCCTCTCGCTCCTAGGCTGGGGGCACAGCCACATGGAGGAAGTGGGGCACAGGCGGCTGGGCCTCCTTTGGGCTCTGCCCCAACCAGAATGAGGCCAAGGCCCCCCGGCCGCCCGCTGCCCGGCGCCCACGCACCTTGTCAGAGCCATAGTTCCCGAGGCAGCAGCTGAGGTCGTCGAAGCCCCAGCTGAAGGTCCTGTTCCAGAGAGGAGGCAGCAGAACCTTGTTCTTCTCCACGGCCAGGATGGTTTTCTCGGTGGGGACGATGTGGCCGATGGCTCCTTTGGGGGATTCTGAGCCTAGAGAGAAAAGATACATATCTGCCCCCCAGTCAGTATGGTGGAGCTCACAGGTCAAAGGACAGCACCCACTTCAGCTGGGCCGGGAGAGGAGCCAGGGGCAGGCAACCCGGACCTGACAAAGCACACGGCCGGCTGCAGCCGCTCACCGAGGCGCCTCGCTCCCAAGCCTCACTCCAGTGGCTGAGCTAGACTCTGGCCCTGAGCCGGGTTCCCGGCCCTCGGCTGCTCCCCTGACTTAGCGTTTACATTCAGTGTGCGGCCCTGCAGTGTTTCTTAGGGCATGATGCCAGGGGAAGAGGAGCCAAGGGTACCAGGCCAGATGGCACAAAGCCACAGGGGCCTGGGGCTCTGCACTTCCTGCCCCTCCCGGGGACCATATCTAGCAGGGCTGGGTGTGCCAAGGACCTCGTTCTTGGACCTCAAAGAAAAAAGTCCCAGCAGACCCGACCTTACACTCCTCATACAACTCCAGAATGCTATTCCCTGGAGAGGGGCATTCAAAGGCAGGGCAGGCCCCAGGGTGGCACAGCTGGCAGACCTCACACACAAACGGCTTCTCCAGGAGGCAAGGGGCAGGGACCCACGCCAGGGCCAGCTGCCCCAGGCACATGCTCTTGGCTCGTGGCTGCAGGCCCGCCTGCGTGCTTAGGAGCAACAGAGACTGCAGAGACCAAGGAGTGGAGGCTGCGACCCTCCCTCGGGAACCTGGGACTTCCTCCCTCGGCGCTGGAGGTGAGGAGGGGTGTGTTTGCATGAAAGAGAGAGAAGTGTGCATGTGTGTGTGTGCATGAGAGAGACACAGGAGTGTGTGGCAGACAGACAGAAGGACAGGCGGGCCTTCAGAAGTCAGGGTCTCCCAGACGTGGTCCTGGACACTGCCAGAGCAGAGGCCTCCCAGATTCCTGCTGTGCCTGGATACACAGCCAGCCTGGCAGACCCCAGACCTGCCCAGCTCTGTGCCCCAAAACCTCCCAAGGAACGCCAGTCACTGAAGGGACGACTCTGGGTCAGGGCACCGACAAAGCAGGGCCAGGCATTTACCTTTGACTGTGACCTGGGAGGGCCTCAGTGACTGCAGGCTGGAGAAGAAGGGCTGCGGGTGGCCAGGCAGGCTGGCGGGTGTGGAGACATCCTTTCCAGGGGAAGCCTTCCCGGCGGCACTCCTGGCTGGGTGCGGTTTCGTAAAGAGCTGGAGAGGCGAGGGGACAGACGCACCATGCACAGGTCAGTAGGGAAGATGGTCAGAGAAGGAGCTGTCCCCGTGCAAGTCACGGCTGCACCTTCGCTCTGGGCCTGCCTGGGCTGGGCTTGCTCCTGACCGAGGGGAGCATGACCAGAACCATCTGGTTCAACCCTCGGATGCTGCAGATGAGGGGCCTGGGGCTCAGAGAGGGGCAGCTACTTTCTCGAGGTCACAGTGCGGGGCTGGCTGAGACAGCCCTCCTGGCTGCCAAATCTGTCTGCTTCTCCAAGCTGTTTGGGGAAAGGATGACCTCACGGAGGAGCCCCTGGTCCCCAGGAGAGCTGCTTCTCAAATCACGGGGTCAGAATGGCCTTCTTCCCTCCCTGGATCACATCTCTCTTCATGTGCTTCAGCTAGTCCCCATATTTTTTTCCTTTCCCTTACAGACTCTCTGCAGGCACATCCATCTGGCCATCCACGCAGAATTCTTTAATAGCAACCATTCAAATATTCCAAAGAGTACAGGCAAACTCCATTAGTGGCTTATTTTCAGTTTTCTTAGATCTCTATTGTTAAACTGTCCCTAATGCCAAACTTTTTGCATAACCGTGCAAAGCATGAAGTGCGTGGCCATGCTGTCTGGCAGAATCCTTGCTGCTGGACCAGAGAGTGCAGCCGAGGCCAGTGCCAGCTCTCCACCCTCCCCTGCCTGACTGGGCTCAGGCTGGGCTGCTTTCTCCAGCCATGGGGCACATTCCTCAGCTCCCAGATGGAAACATCCACTGGGCACCATGATGGGAGGGGAGCTGGCCTCCATTGGGCACATGGGCAGAGGTGGGGCTCGGCGGGCAGCCGGGGGGTCTCAGAGCATCCTTGGCTCAGTTACAGCCTTCGATCAGATGCTGGACGATCTAGCAAAGCTGGGTGGGTGATCAATACAGACAGAAATCAGAACGATGATTTTTAAATGAGTGTTCAATAAAGAACCTTTGTCTTTGCAGAGTGGAATGGCGAAAGCTTCCATGGGCTGGGTCCCCGTAACAGCCTCGGCAGGGACAGCCCCTCAAGGGAACAGTGCTCAGTTCTGAAGCATTTTAATCCCATCTTTAGGCTGGGACACTTGAAGAATTCTAAGACTGAAGATTATTTAGGATTATTTTGTAAAAGCGCTTATGATATGTCATTAAGCAAACGCAGAATCTAAAATTGGGTGTACTCCATCATCACACTCATGTGGAAATATTTTCGCTTGTGAACAAAGACTGTGAGTATACAACACAGGACACTGCATGCTGGTGGCTATGACCTGGAATTATTTAATTGCTTTCTCTGTATTATTATTATTTTTTGAGGAAGATTAACCCTGAGCTAACATCTGCTGCCAATCCTCCTCTTTTTGCTGAGGAAGACTGGCCCCGAGCTAACATCCGTGCCCATCTTCCTCCACTTTATACGTGAGACGCCTGCCACAGCATGGCTTGTCGAGCGGTGCCATGTCCGCACCCGGGATCCGAACCCGTGAACTCCGGGCCGCCTAAGCTGAACATGCGAACTTAACCACTGCGCCACTGGGCCGGCCCCTGTATTATTATATTTTTTTTTATTAAAGAAACAAACCATTAAGCTACCCAAGCTTCTTTCTGGAAATTCTCTCCTTTCTACCAAGCCCCTCTTGGCCAAACCCACACTTGGATGTGCCACCCATTCTCCAAGTCACCCTCAGACCCTCCCACATTCCCCATACATACCTGGGAGCTGAGCAAACCCCAGCATGTCACGGAAGGCCAGGCAGAAAAGATGTATTAGCTTTGCACTAACTGTGCCATGAGCCCGTCCCAGCCTCATGGCTACGTGCGGGGAAAGCTGTTGCCCAGGACAGTCCTGGAATTGGCTGGGTTTATGCACTCATTTGGCTCCTGACTGCCCAGGCTGGGACCCCAGCCCTAGTAGGGCTATGCTTCTGAACCCGGATGGCTGTGTTTGGGAAGAGAACGTGTCTACATTGAACTGAAGTTTGGGGACCAGCAGGGCTGGGATCAGTTAAATAAGCGCCGAGCTCTCTTGCACACTGTCCATCAGGATGTCAACATGATTGCAAAGCCTTACATTGCTGCGTGACTGTCCTGATGGGGGATGGAGCCAGCAGAGCAAAAGGCCCACGTGTGACCCCTGCAATTCCACCAGGGGCGCAGGGGGCAGAACTTCAATGCCCTCACGCTGGTGGAAATATGGATGCGGCTTTGGAGCCAGCCAGGTGGGGCTGGAGCTCGACCCTGTCACCTGCCAACGGCGCAATGGTAGGCAAGTTATTTATTTAGCCCCTTTGAGCCTTAGGCTTCTGATCTGTACCCAGGGCTTATGCAAGGATTCAATGAGGTAATTACACTAATAACTAACATTTGTTGAATGCTAGTCATATTTCAGGCACTTTCAAGCACTCGATGTCTTAACTCATTGGCTCTTCACAACAACCGTGTAGGGTAGATACATACATAAAGAATTAAATCCAGTGGATTTCGTGGAGTATCCATCACATATGTCACAGATGAAGGCAGCCTTCATCATTATCATTAGTGATGCCATCCCCTTCATCACCCTCACGTGGTAACTGAGGGTTAAACCCTGACGTTGAAGTGGTAGGAAGATGACTGGAGACCGTCTTGCCTCTCCAGTCCCTCTTGCTCCTGTCCCAGGAGAAAACGTCCTCCCTTCCTCTCCCTCCCAAGCTCACGGTGCACACACTCTTTTGAGAAAGCAAGACAAAGGGCACGGCGTGCCGTACCTGTTTGGGCACCTGTCCAAAGTTGCTGACGAACCCCAGGATGGTGTTCCTGATCAGGGGGTCACTGATGCCGCTGAGGTCCATTCTGTCACCGTAGAAGTAGGGGTGGAAGGTATTGACAGCCTCCACCGCGGCTGACCCCTGCTGCTTGTACCCAAAAATGAGGTCTATCCAGTGGTGGAGGTTGGCACTGACAAAGTCGCTTTCCAAAGCCTGGAACCAAAAGCAAAGAGCATGAGAAATGCAGCCCCTCCTGGACTGCTGCACTCTCTGCACAAATCAGGAGGGGGCACATGCATCGGGATGCTGGCTCTGTCTCCTGGGCTTGAAGAGCACGAAGTGGGCAGACGCGCAGGCTACCCAAGGACCACCCAATTCCTGCCTCCAATGAGTGGCAGAGCAGATCTGACTGTTCCCACCACGCCACCTCATGCACTCCGTACAATAGCCATGAGGTTCAGCATGTCTAGGCCATGCAGGTCTGGGAGCGATATCTAAATGGAAGAGACCAAACTGAACATAAAGTCCAGGGGTCCTGCTGAGATCTGACATAGGCACAGGGAGCACCAATTCTGACCAGACATCAGGAGGCCGACACTAAGCAGTTAGGAGGACATGCTCTGGAGCAGACTGGACCCTAGGACTGCCACTTACGTTCCTTACCATCTCTGTTCCTCAGTTTCTTCATCTGTAAATTGGGGACAATAAGTGCACCTTCTTTGTGCGTTTATATGAAAGTTAGTTTGTGCCCATGCCTGGTGTGTGGAGAGCTCACGTAGTGTTACACTGAGCCTACTGGGTGCCAGGCACTGGCCTGGGGTTTTATGTGTGTTGTCTCTACCCATTGACACCACCTTTTGCTGGCAGGTATAATTACCCCATTTCTGGGGCAGGCTCCTATGTGTTTCTGTAAATCCATCATGCCAACCCCCAACTTTCAGGCCTCAGAACCCCACAGGGGGACATCTATCCCCACTGAGCAGACCTCACTTCACTCAAGTACCTAGAAATTATTGACACCTGGGTGTGGAGCCCTTTCTAAGTCATCCCTGGAAGGGAAAGGATGGAATCTGCCTTTGAGGCGCAGCTCGGTCCCCAGGATGTGAGCTTCCCTGATTGGGGCACCTCTGTCCAGCCTGGAAGGCAGGAGGCAAGAGCATTTCACCCAGGCCCTAGGAGACAAGCGTGTGATGGCCTTGAGGAACATTCTGTCCACGTGCAGGCTTGCTGTCTCTGGGTGGGAGGACAGGAGATGTTCCAGACTCAGCCACGGAGACTTGCTCTGAGTTGACAGCCTCCGAGGGGGACCTAAACCTCACCCCGCTTAGGAATACAGCTCCCGCTGGAAGCCAGCAACACCTGCCTGTAACGGAAGGTGACATCTAACAGGAAACAAAAAAAATTAGCATAGCTTGCTCGACCCTTCATGGAGACAGCCCAGATGGATGGTGCTGGCTCAGAATAGGGTGCCCAGATTGGCAATATTTCTCAACAGTTGCCACACACGAGCAAAGGGAAATGCGGGCCAGTGTTTGGAAGTCCCGGTTCACCTGAGAGATGGCACCTGTTTCTGCTGAGCAGAGCCCAACTCCAAAGCTGGGTCCCCAGGACCCAAAGACATTCATCTGGAATATGCCTGGGTTCCCCTTATCAACTCTCTGGGAGGACATGCAGCCCTACGCCTGGGCCTGGGAAGGCAGGTCACCTGGGCCAGGTTAGTTTCCTGAGGCAGATGGCCACAGTGACTTTAAGAAGGCCACATGTGGGTAATGCCATGGGAGGTGTGATGAAAGGCGTGGCTCCCCAGCCTACCGTCTAGCCTGGAGCACACCTAAGAGCCTTCTGTAGACGTTCGCATTAAAGCACTTGCTGGTGACCGCAACGGCAGAAAGGTCACACCCCCAAGCGAAGATCACAGGCCAGCACATCTGACCCTTCCTCTGGGCCTCTTTTCCTCCCGCTTCATAACCAACACATTTCCCATATCTTCAGGCTCTCTCTGAGCATCCCTTCCACCTCCTTTCCTTAGTCGAGGCCCGGCTCTCCCCTGAGCCTCCAGTGTGGCCACGTGCCAGGTTACATCCCACGTGTCTTGGGGCCAGTAGGTGGGATTGGTGTCCTTTTAATCCTCATTGTCACCTCCAGACCACTATTCCTCTACCCTCCTGTTAAAAGACCAAAAATCTGCTCCTCTGTGCTTCATGAGATGTAATTTACCACCCCCCCCATCCTCACTGCTGTCATCTACCAGCTTCTCTTCCATTCTCCTCATTCATCAAAGATGGTGACTCCCGGCCATGCCTTCCTTCCTTCCCCAAGATCTGCCATCATCCTCAGGGATTTCAACCTCTCACCTCAGTTCCTTAAGCTCCACTTCTCCAGTGACTTCTGCCTCCACTCCGCCTAAAGTCACTCACTCTCATAGACACAAAACCACCTATGTCGGTATCCATAACTCCTCTATCTCCAAAATCACTCATCAAACATCCCAGCTGATGAAGTCATATCTTCACTTTGCTTGTTGTTTAACCACTTCTTAAGACTATTCTTCCACCTTGTCAGAACTTCCAGCCCCCTTGCCCTTTTAATTCTTTGCAGTCTATCAACACTTTCCTGTCTTCAGCCACTTCTTCTTCTTTTTTTATTGGTGAGGAAGATTGTCCCTGAGCTAACATCTGTGCCAATCTTCCTCTATTTTGTATGTGGGACACCGCCACAGCATGGCTTGATGAGCAGTGTGTAGGTCTGCACCTGGGATCCAAACCCGTGAACCCCAGGCCACTGAAGTGGAGGGTGCAAACCTAACCACTATGCCACCGTGCTGGCCCGTCTTCAGCCACATTTTGAGCTAGCTTAGATTTAGTGGCCCATCATTTCAATAACACCCTGGTCAATGCCTCTTGTTATGTTACTGAATCATGTGTACCTCTGTCTTTTCACAACACTGAGCAAACTCAAATATTTTCTGTCTTCATGACTATAATAGAGTATCTGGAGAACATCACACAAGGGGGCACACTGATTATCCTACAATTTTTGGTCACCAATCTCAAATGGACATTGAGCATCACCAGAAAACCCAGATATGTTTTTCTGGTCAACTCATGCTTCATCTCTCCACATGACTATTTCACATTTCCTGCGCTCTCCTCAACTCTGACCCTCTCCCACTGCCCACTCTCAGCAGGTGACCACATCTCCTACTTTACAGAGAAAAATAGAAGCCACCAATTAGGAATCCCATATCTTCCTGACAACATATATAAACCTACCTTCATCTGCAACCCCCTGACCTCCTTGCCTCCTGTGTAGGTGAAGGAGCTGGCCCACCTCTGACGTAAAGCTAACCTTCTAATTGTGGTTTGGATTCCAAATCTTCCTGCTTTCTCAGGAATTTCTTTTTCCTTCTCTTGTGTATTTAACTTCTCTTTCCCAATGCCTTTTAAACAGGCTTATTAAAATTTTTAAATAAAACTTTAACATTCTCTCAACCTTCCATCTCTTCCAGGCACTATTCTCTCCTTCACAACCAAAATTTTTTTTTTTAAAGATTTTATTTTTTTTCCCCCAAACCTCCCCGGTACATAGCTGTATATTCTTCGTTGTGGGTCCTTCTAGTTGTGGCACGTGGGACGCTGCCTCAGCATGATTTGATGAGCAGTGCCATGTCCGTGCCCAGGATTCGAACCAACGAAACACTGGGCTGCCTGCAACGGAACTCACAAACTTAACCACTCGGCCACGGGGCCAGCCCCGACAACCAAAATTTTTGTTACCCGTCCTCATCATCTCCATTTCCTTATCATCCTTCACTTCCTTTGTTTCTTCACATGGATTTGCGTTACTGTCTACTGTCCTTTTATTTCTGGATGAAGAACTCCTTTTAGTAATCCTTATAGGTCAGGTCTGCTAGTGATTAATTCTCTCAGTTTCAATTATCAGGGAATGTCTTAATTAATTTCATCTTCATTTTTGAGTAATATTTTTGCTGGATATAGAATCCTTGGTTGATAGTCTTTCAGCACATTGAATACGTCATACCACTGGCCTTCTGGCCTCCAAGGTTTCTGATGAAATATTAACTGTTCTTATTGAAGATAACTTGTAGGTGAGGAGTTGCTTCTCTCTCATTGCTTTCAAGATTCTTCCTTTATCTTTTTTCTTCTTTTGGTAGGGAAGATTGGCCCTGAGCTAACATCTGTGCCAATCTTCCTCCACTTTCTATGTGGGACACCACCACAGCATGGCTTAATAGGTGGTGTGTGGGTCTGTGCCCAGGATCCAAACCCGTGAACCCCAGGCCACTGAAGTGGAGCACGCGAACTTAACCACTATGCCAGCGGGCCCGCCCCTTAACTTTATTTTTTGACAGTTTGATTATGATTTATCTGGGTGTAGATATCTTTGAGTTTATCCTACTTAGAAATAATTGAACGTCTTGTATGTATAAATTAATGCTGTGCATCAAATCTGAAATGTTTTTGGACATTATTTCTTCAAATATTCTTTCTGTAGCTTTCTCTCCTTTTCTTCTGGTATTTCCATTATACACATGCTGGTAGGCTTGAGGGTGTTCTAAGGTCTCTGGGCTCTCTTCATTTTTCTTTATGCTCCTCAGACTGGATAATCTCAACTGACCTATCTTCCAAGTTTGCTGATTCTTTCTTCTCCCTGCTCAAATTTACTATTAATCCCTTCTAGTGAATTTTTCATGTCAGTTACTGTCCTTTTCAGTCCACAATTTCTATTTCATGCCTTAATACAATTTCTGTTTATTGATATTCTTATTGGTGAGATATTATTATAATACTCTTCCATAGCTCTTCAGACATAGTTTTATTTAGTTCTTTGAACATAGTTACAGTTGCTGATTTAAATAAAGTCTTTGTCCAGTAAGTCCAAAATTTGGGCTTCCATAGGCAGTATCTATTGACTGCCTTTTTTCCTTTGTTATGTGCTATACTTTCTTTTTCTTTGCATGACTCATAATTTTCGTGGAAAACTGGACATTTTAAATAATATGATGTGGCAATCCTGGAAATCAGATTCTTCTCTCTCCCGAGGATTTGTTTCTGTCATTGCTGTTTGTTTAGTGACTTTTCTGAACTGGTTCTATAAAGTCTGTGTGTTTTCTCTTATGTGGCCACTGAAGTGTCTACTCTGTTAGCTTAATGGTCAGCTAATGATTTGATGAAGATTTCTTTAAATGCCTGGAACCAGTAGGTCTCCCAGTCTTTGCCAAGGGGCTTTCTGTGCATGTTAGGGCATGGTTTCAATGTTCAGCCAGGCAGTTTAAAACTCTGCTTTTGCCTTCACATTCTGCTTGCACAGAGCCTCAGTGTAAGCCAGAAGTTGGGGGGTGGGGGGCTGAGGGCCTTTTTAACTATATCTTGAGCACAAGCACAGCCTTGTGCATAGAAACAGCCCTACAGATGTGTTTGTCCTTCTAGGTTCCCAGGGATATTTTGAAGTTTTCCAAGGCCTCCTAGAAACATCTCATTCCCTAGTTTTTCCTTTTAATCTCTTTGGTTAGCCTATTGTTTGTCCAATTATTATCCACTGTCTCTGCAGCCACAGTATTGAACAATTGTCTCTGATTGTTTTTGACAAATGCCACCGAAGAGAAGGCTGTTTGCACTGGGCAGGCTCTGAGTCACATAAAATAAAGACAGTCTTGCTGGGGGTCTTCCAGGGAACCACCAGGCAGGTCAAATAATGACAGTTCTCTGGGCAAGGGGCTTTGAAAGACCTCCAGCCCAAGTCTTCTCCCTCCATTGACCACCAGGCTGTTATTTTTCACTGTGATTGTGAGGTGCTGGTTTTCAAGGCTCCTATGGAGCTAGAGAGGAGGAATGGGGATAGTGCAAGTTAAATCTCTACAAAGCTTGTTCTTCTTACCAGGATTCAGCCATTTTTCTTGAAGGAACAGTCTCCTGATTGTTCCAAGCCTTTGGCTAATTTCCAGAGTTCTGAAAGTTTCTTATGACAAATTTTGCCATTATTCCTATTGCCTTTATGAAGTAGAGGATTTTCAGAAGTTCCTACTCTGACGTTTTCACTGATGTCAATCCTCAACATCCTAATCCACTCCAACCTAATCTTCACTCCACCAAAAGGGCTCTCCCCACTCATGCCATCACCACCCAGCCTCCCAGGATCACATCTCTAACCTCTATCTCATGGCACTGCATGCCTCTCCTTTGTAGCACTTTTTGAAGCTACAGTTTCCCTATTATTTGTGTGGTTATTTGATCAATCCCCCCCCCCCCCACACACACACACCCTACCACAGACCACTGGCAACAGCAGTCATGCCTGCAGAATGAGCCTGCTCACTCACCCTAGGCCAAGAACTTTTCTGAGAACATCTAAGGAAAGGGCTGCTGCCACCTGAAGGTCAAGTTCACCTCTGGCCTAAGTACTCAAGACCCATGGCCCACAGGACGGGTGACTGCTGTTTCTGAATTTCCAGAGGTAAGGATAAACCAGGGAAGAATTTTCTCCTTGCCAAGGGAGAAGTCCAGAGGAGAAGGCACAGCTTTGTTGTTACTAGTCAGGTCTGTCCTAGATTTTTTTTTCCTTTTAGGTACAATTTACATATAATGAAGTTCGACCTTTTTAAATGTATAGTTCAATGTGTTCTGACAAATGCATGCAGTCATGTAACCACCATCATAATCAAGATATAGGTCACTTACATTAACTCGAAACATTCTCTTGTACTTCTTTCCCATCATCTCCTACTCCTGACCTTAATAACCACTAACCTGCCTTCTGTCCCTATAGTTTTACTTTTTCCAGAATGTCACATAAATAGAGTCCCATGGTATGTAGCTTTGGGTTTTGGCTTCTTTTGCTTAGGAAAATGCTTTTCAGATTCATCCATGTTGCTCCTTGTATCAGTAATCTGTCCCCTTTTATTGCTGAGTAATATTCCATCGGATGTATCACTTGTTTTTCCATTACCAGTTGATGGACATTTGAGTTGTTTTCAGTTTTTGACTAGTTTGAATAAAACTGATGAATATTTATGCACACACTTTTCTGTGGACATTTTTCATTTCTCTTGGGTAAATACCTTTGAGTGGAATTGCTGGATGACATGGCAAATGTATCTTCAACTTTATAAGAAACTACCAAGCTTTTTTCCAAAGTGGCTGTACCATTTTGCTTTTTCCACCAGCAATGTGTGATGAATTCTGGTTGCTCCACATCTTTGCTTACTCTTGGTATTATCAGAATTTTAAATTCTAGCCATTCTTGTGAGTGTGAAGTCGCATGTCATTGTGGTTTTAATTTATGGTTCCCTATGACTAATGATGTTGAACACATTTTCATGTGTTTATGCTAACTCAGGTATTCGATCTAGGATAAGTATCCTAAAATGGCCTCTGGCCTCTACCTGCATCAGCCTTTCTGGTAATAAGCCAAGTCCTTCCCAGTCCTGGTATATCCTTTGGCCAGTGGGAGCCCCTCTCCGAGCTATACTGGGCAGTACGGTCCAGGGAGTGGGCCTGCCTGCAGGGTTGGCTAAGGACACTGACTTGCCCCCATTCAACAAGAACCTGAAGTTGCTTCCCCCAGTGACTCCTACAACACACTGGCACAAGCCTTCTGGGGCTCTTGAAAGAGCCTAGAACCCAAGTCATTTCCTGCCAAGCTGGGGCATAGCCCAGCCCCTTCTCTGGACTCTCCAGATCTAAGAGCCTCAGAAGTGCCTGTCGCTAGCCCTCCATTGGACAGAAAGCCCCCCTGGAGGCTGAGGTGATGCTGAGGTCCTCCTTCCGGATACCAGGGCCTCTGGCGTGACCTTGCTCGACTCACCTGTCTGTGTAGGCTGACGAATTTCCGAGGGTCCCCATCAGCCCAGGGAGGGAGCTGCACGTCCCCCAGCACTGTCCCGTCCTGCATGCAGCCTGAATGGGGTGAGAAACAAACAGCAGAGCTTTGGGTAAATGGGAGCCAAAGTGGGCTAGGAACCAGAGGGTGGAAACATGATGAAAATGATGTCCGGGACTGTCGATCCCGTGCAGGTCAGGCTGTGAGCTGTGTCCTGCCTCCTCTGTCTGGAGTGACCCCCACCCACACCTGCCTGGAATATTCCTACTTGGGCTCTAAGCCTTTGACCCCTCCACAAGGCCCTCCTTGCTTCCCAGGCAGTGTGTGCTTGGTTCACAGGCGTGTAAAATGATCAGAGTGCCGGCATTGTTGGTATGTCTTCTTCCCCACCACTCTATGCCTTTTCACCTGGGCGCTTTTCATCCAACACTAAAACAATAGGGGATCATAACAATAACCATAAAAGCTGTCGTATTTTGAGCACCTACCTCTCCGCCAGGGCACTATGCTAGGTATTTAGCACACACTGTCCTACTGACTCTTCAATCGATGTTATAATTTATACATTCCCTCTCCAGTTTTAAAGTGAGGGCGGCAAGGTTTTAAGAGGGAGCTTCCGCAGACGTTAAGAAAAGGAGGCTGGAGACTCCAGCCGGAGTCTCCATCCTCCCCATAGCTGCACAGCCCTGAGCGCACTGCTGACCCTCTTAGGGCTTCCCTTTCCTCCCTGTTCCTCCCAGGGCTGCTATTAAAAGAGAAGACACACACAGTGTGCTTAGAACAATCCCAGGCAGGTGGGGGCTGCTCAGTAAACATTAGCTATGGTCTTGCTCACTCCCCCCAGGGCCCTCGTGGTGCCAGCGGAATAGATCTGTCACCCTCTCTCTGGCACACAGGGCTGCACCTGGCGTGGCCCTTCTCATCATTTGGTCTCAGTTCACCTTCTCAGGTAGGGCCTTCCTGGGGACCAGAACAGCACAGGGCCCTCTGGGTCACTCTCGAACCATTTCCTACCTGCTTTCCTCCTAGGGCTTCTCAGCGTCTGACAGTTTCACTTATTTATTTTTCTCTATTTTCTATCTCCTCTCCTCATCCCTGCACAGAATACAATTACTTTCAGGGTCATCTGTCCCAGGAGACCCAACTAAACCCTCAGTGCTTAAAAAAGTGCCTGCACACAGGAGATACTCAATAACCCTTGTCCTGACTTCCCTGAGGACACCTGGTCCCTGGTGTGTGCGGCATTTCTGCAGCTGAGCCCCTTGCCGTCTGCAGAGCCCCACCTTCAGGTCCAAGGCAGAGTTGGTGCTCTCCGTCCAGCCCTCCCCCAACCCCAGGCTGGCTGGCCGCCCCTCCTCTTGGTTTCTAGCCCCTGACTTCTCCTTTCATGGTCTCACCATGCCCTGTGGGAACTGCCTTTTGTATTTGTGGAATTACCCTCCCTGGTGCATGTGAGGCATCTGAGAACCTGGAACACTGCTGAGGCCACCCAGTTCCATGGGGTCAGACTTGCTGGGCCTGGGCCTGGGCATTTTCTTTCTTTTTTTTTTTGGTGAGGAAGACTGACCCTGAGCTAACATCTGTTGCCAATCTTCTTCTTTCTTTTATGCTGAGCTAACATCTGTGCCAGTATTTCTCTATTTTGTATGTGGGATGCTGCTACAGCATGCTTTGACAAGCGGTGTGGAACGCGATCAGGATCTAAACCCACGAACCCCAGGCTGCTGAAGCAAAGCACGCAAACTCAACCGCTATTCCACCTGGCCAGCCCCCTGGGCATGCTTTAAATGCTCTCCAGGTATTCTGGCTGTGAACCACCGTACAAGAGGTGAGTGCCTGGGGCAGAGGCTGGATCTCCTCGTCCGTGTCCCCTGGGCCCTTCCTGGCCTAGCTCCAGGTGTGTGCCCCTATATGCTGTTTGGAGGAAGAAGGGCCCTGAGGGAGGGGACCTCTGGGGCACCAGGTGTGCCCTCCACAGGGCAGGCGAGACCCTTCCCCTGCCTCTGGGTGGAGAGATGCTCACGCGCCACCCCAGGCTCTGACCATGAAAGTTCCCCTGACGTTTGCAGTGGGGGCTCCCGCAGTACATACGCATCACCAGGGGACCTGCCTGCTGGGGCCTCCTGAAACTTCTGTTCCTCCTGTCGAGTAGGAGGTGAGAAGGGGTCTGAAGTGCAGGGACGAGGAACCATCAAGGGTGCCTGCAAAATTGCCGCTGGACGCCACCCAGCAATCTCTCCCTGGAGACACAGCACCTCTAGGTTCTGCTCATGGAGGCCAGGTTAACCCATTTGTGGGACATGAAGGAAAATGGGTCAGAGAAAGGCAAGGGTTTGTCCAAGGTACGCAGCAGGGCAGTGCCAGACCTGCCTATTAGCAAGAGCTCCTGCTCCCTGGCTGCCGCCTCGCTGCACACTGAGGCCTGGGGACCCTCAGAGGTAGGGTCATGGGTGGGACCCCGGCTCACAGCAGCCCTGGCAGCCTGGGTCCCAGCATCCTTCCTCAGCTCTCACCTTTGCACTGGGTGCTGCTGCCCAGGGGAGGCCTCCCGCCAACCGCACTGGTCTGGTGTAGGGCCTGTTTAGCTGCTCAGCCAAGATACTGATATAGTCACAGCTGGGGCCCTGCAGGACAGAGAGCCCCCACTGCCCGGGCCGGCCAGCCTTGCCCAGGCACCCACTCACCAAACTCCACCGAATTACAGTTGGTTAGGAACTCGGGCAGGTAGAAGAACTCCGGGGTCAGCTCCCTGACGTCACTCATGTTCTCTCTGGAGGCCGACTCCCACGCGTTCTTCATGCTGTGGAACATTCTATCTGCCACATCGAAGCTTCCGCCCTGTGAGGAAAAGGGGCCGACACGCTCAGCTGCGTGCAGTGAGAACTCAGGCTGCACAGGGAGCGCTCGTGTGGGCCCCCACTCGTCCGTTCTGTCACTTAGGTGTGGGTTCTGACATTAGAACTTTTTAATCACACCCACACACACGTCCATTCATCAACCCACATGTGTGTGAGACAGTTTCTTCATGCATCTATTTGCTCAAGCATTCTCTGGAAGCTTCCACAGAGGATGCATGATCCACTATAATTGAAGAGATCAATGTTTCCCAGGTTTGGAAATCTGGGTTCAGATCAGAGACAGGAAAACCATTCCTTCATCTCCCGCACATTTGCGGAGAGCCAGTTCTGAACCAGGCACAAAGACCCAACCAGAGGACAGAGAGCGGATGAGACATTATACAAGGAGGTCAGGGCAAGTTTCCTGGAGAAGTTGACCCCTGCTGAGTCAGCAAGCCTGGTGGCAGAGAAGATGCAGAGTGTTCTGAGCTGAGGGCAAGCCCTCCGCCAGGAACAGAGGTGGAGGAAAGCAGGTTAGGTCAGGGCCCTGGTGACAACTAACAGCAGCCTTGACAAGAGAGAATGAGCCTGAGGATGGAGAGCTGGAGGCACACCAGCCTTCGAGGGATGGGAGGCTGGTTCACGAAGTGAAGATGTCTGCAGCACCCACCAGGGCCAGCCTTGGTTCCAAGGCCCGTTTCTACAGGTGGCTTGCTGAAGTCTCAAGCTTGGGAGCTGAGATGGGACCAGGTTAGACCTAAAGCAAATTATTTCCTTGGATTCTCCATTCCTCTCATCTGAATTGTCAGTGTCTTCAGTTGATGCCATCCTTATTCATCAGGTTGTCTTGGGCTGGGGATGGTGGGGTGGGGTTGGGAGGAGGCAGAGAGGTCCCATTTGGAGGAATGAAGACGCTGGGGGCAGAAGGGCAGCCAGAAAGCTTCTGCAACTGGGATTTGGGTCAACTTAAGTTGAGGGATGCCCAAGAGATGCTTTCTTCCCTGGGGTCCATTAGCTCACTTGTCCCCATCACTGCTGGGCCTTTGTTCAGCCAGAACTTGCCTTGCTTCTGCCAACTTCTGCAGAGTGCATATGTGGCACCAAGAATGAAGGGGTAAGACCCGGAATGTCAGTGCCCTCCTCTGCCCTGTCAGCTCCCTTCACTTTTCAGAGGGCTGAGGTCTCCCATCAGCATTTACCTAAGGAAGCTTTGGGCAGCCACAGCATGGATGAAGGGGAAAGAAGGACGAGAACCTTCTCTTGGCAAGTCTGCTCTATGTTAGCACTTCATACATAACATAGATGCTCTCAGTCCTCACAGCAGGTGCATTAGGAAGGAATGGGTACTTCCATTTTGCAGACCAGAAAACTGAGGTTCCTCAAAGTTTACTGATTTTCCCAAGGCAGTGAATGGCAGAACTGGGGTCCCACTGTGGATGCATCTCCAAAGGACATGCTGTGCTTTTGTGTCAGTTCCCTGGGGAATCTCTGGGCCTGGACAAATGATCAACTGCATGTGGGGCAAGGGGACTCGGCTGTTTCTGAGAAGGGAGAGCCTGCCACACACCTGAGGCCGGCCACACTTGGGCATCCTGGTGGGCTGGTCGATTTTCCAAATCAGACTCGAGGATCGAGTGAGATGCATGAGTCATTCTCTGCATAGGGAAAGGGATACCAAGAGAGCCAAAGTCGCTTTGCCCTTGGTTGAAATTAGCAGTTGACGTCCACCATCAAATTCAAATTCAAATGGCAACAAAATGGAGGGGAGTGTTTCTAAATAAATCTGCATCTAACAAGTAGCTCACTGAAACATATTAAGAGCTTTGCGTATTCAGTCTGCAGCCAAGCCTTCCATCCATGGGAGATTGATGTCTCCTCCTCGGCCTGTTTTCCTTTTGCAGCTTTTATGAATGCTGATGGTAATCTCCTGAGAAACAATGTGATTTGGTAATAAAAAGATTACCTGTATTAAATAAAAATAATATATACATAGGAAATATTGTTAGTGCTACAAATCTGGTTAAAGATATTACCACAAAGAAAAATGTTATTTTTTTCACAGCTGTCTAATGCATTTTAGCAAAAGTAATATCTTTAAAACTTAAGCCTGTATTATTTATAAAGGAAGCAATAACTGATTTTCCTATTTCCTATATTAATAAATGTATTTGCATACATTTGTTTCAAAATTAATGGGTTTTCTCGCTGCTGTGATATGGAACGAATGCCATATCTCCAGGAAGAAAAAGTGCAGCTGTTTTCTTACTTGGACTGGAAGTCTGCAGGTTGATGCAACTCTGGTGGCTGCCAGCAGTGAGTCGGGACTTGATTCTCAGGAAAGGGAAAAAGGAGAGAAGGAAGAGAGGCTAGAAGGAAGAAAGAGAGAGAAGGAGCGAGGCAGAGAGGCACAATTATGGTTGACCGAGCAGCTCCATAAGGAAAGTCCAAAACAAGATACAATAAAACAACAGCAAAATTAAGTCTAGAGATTGGACGGGAACAAAGTGATCAGAGAGAATTACTGAGGCAAGATCTGCTCCTAAATCTATTCTGCAGATACTCTCGAATATAAAGAACAATGAATCCTATGTGTATCCAAACAGACAAAATAATAATAATAATAATAATAATAATAATAATAATAATAATAATAGCAAGGTTAGTATGATCAAGAAAGGAACAACCTCTTATTAGCATAAGACTTTTCCCAGGGACAAAGGAGCCAAGGCTGGAGGTTTCTGAGGCAAAAGGTCATAGTCTGTGGATTTTATGCCCAGCGAAGACATGGGTCCATGTTGCTGTGATGATGAAAGCTATGCCACAGTTATTTCAAATACCAGCAGGGTCACCCATGGTGGTGGTGTCTCAGTGGAGCTTCCAGACTAAGACAGACGAGGAAGAAGGACCTAGCCACCCACTTCCGAAGAAACTGGCCATGAAAACTCTACGAGCAGCAGTGGAGCGTTGTCAGATGTAGCACAGGAAGGTGCGAGGATGACACAAAAAGATCAAGCAGGGCTCCACTCTGCTGTACACGGGGTCACTAGGAGTCAGAATCAACTCAACGGCACTAACAACAAAGACATGGCTCATATGTAAAGACCCTAGAAAGACGTTTTGCGTATTTAAGGGCTCAGAAGCAATATAACCCTAGGCGTCCTTCTTCAAATGAAATACTTTAAGAGGTGCTCAATTTTGCTAAGAGATAATCAAAATTAAACGTAAAATAATGGGGGACGAACTGGGTGACCAGGACTGCCGCTGGACACTAACATGAGTCAAATCAGGCCAAAGTCCATAATTATGGTACATCGATTAAAAACGGAAACATCCTTGAAAGGCGTGTTCTGCACTAAAGCCACCACTCCTTTCGTTGAGGACAAAGAGTCTGTGTGCACCCGTGTCCCCAGATGAGCATTTCAATGGCAACATGCTAAAAACCCTCTCCAACGTGGGTAGGGAAGCTATGTTGAAAAAACCATTTAATCTTGACCCGCAGCAACTTGAGTTCATGCTCAAGGACACTTAAAACACAGATATTTTTACAATATGTGCCAGAAAGTCTATTCTTCCTTCCAGGTGGGACTGACCCAAATCAGCCCACCACTGCACCCAGACAGGGGGCCGGATCTAGGGCAGCTGACCTGTGCTCCCAGCAGATGTGCCTCCAGTGACGTGAAGGTGTCCCCTGGAGACAACTCGCCAACAGGCCCGGTGGGGCCTCACCCGGCCTGAGTTGTGCCCAAGGCAGGGCAGCGCAGTCACTGTGCGTCCAGGCCCATGGCCAGGACTTCCGCATCCACCTCCTACGTGAGCTCAAGGGGGTCTCGGAATCTCTGTGACCTCCCAGGCCCTCTGACAACCTCGGATCACTGTTGTGGGTGAGGAAGCAAGAATGTGTGTGCGAGTACGTGAGAATGTGTGCGCGTGTGTATGAGAGTGTGGGTGAGTGGGGGTGTGTGTGTGAGCATATGGGTAAGTATGAGAGTGTGGGTGAGTGGGGGTG